>NC_083725.1:47744529-48047560 GCF_028564815.1 Eubalaena glacialis | reverse complement strand
ACTCAACACCAGCGAAGCAGACAGTGGAGGTGAGAAAGCTCCTGAGCTAGCCTCTTCCTGAGGGAGCTGAGAGCTCGCTCGGAAAGATACTGTTGCCTAGTCTTTGGAAGATCAGGTTCCCAAGGAGAAAACTAATGTTTAATTTAGCACAAAGACAGCTCAGAATCTCTCTCCGGGGGAATGAGCCTGCAAACAGATGCACATGCAAAGAATCTAAGCGAGAAAAGGAAGCTCTCGTTGGTGCAATGGCTACAGGACTTGGGTGCAAACTTTCCTGATCTATCGCCTCTGCCCCGTGTTTCTGTCAGAAGGACCACTGCTCTTTCCTGTTTACCCTTATGTCTGTACTTTGCTCTTTTTCAACACCTCTGTGAAACAACCAAATGGGATAATACCACCAGCACACAGGTTTTGCTGTCTGAAATTACATGGTGCAGTGTGGCAATCAAATGTGCAAGCCTTTGCCGGTTTAGCAAGTATGGGCCTACTTAGGTGAACAACAACGAAAAATTAGTTTCTCAGCTGCTCAGCCAGAGAATGTTTTTATTTTTACATAATTTAGACTCCAGAGACCTCCAGAAATGAGCAGTGTACACCGAAGTGTGGCAATCATCATTCCAAAGACACAGTACAGTACACATTGTATTCAATTAAGCCACTTCTTTGCACCCTGGTTACCATGACTCTAAGAGATTATACTGTGTATCCAACAAACCCCTGGTAAGTTATTAGCAGTTGAAGGAAACTTTGGCCTTAAGTAAATTTTCTGGGGAAAAAAAAAAAAAAGAAAAAGACATGTAATTAACTTTCTGTTCAAATCCTTCAGAACTACCTGAAAAGAAGCTTGTTGTACAGTGAGGAATTCAAGGTGTTGGGCTTCATGTGGGTGAGAGTTATTAGTGTGCTGGAAAACTGAACCACATTTCTGACAAAAGAGAACTTTTAAAACGACAATGTTAATGATTCTATATTAACATAGGAACCAGCCGTGACTCCGGAAGCAAGAACACTGTTAAAAACAATATAAAACAAAACAAACCCAACACGAGTTTGATTCTACATTTCCTCAGAATATTATCCTTCAAGAGGAGGAGGGGAATGTAAGTTTAAATGATGGAGAATAAAGAAACTACCAAAAAAGTTTTGACTACATTCTTTGCTCTGAGTTAGAACCAAGAAATCCGTCCTTATCCAAATATCATCCACCAAGAACAAGATTATGCTCATTCTAATCCTGTCACTTCTTCATAGAAACACTGTGCTTTTGATTAAGAATTATCCTCACAGAAACTCGCTTTGAAACCTTGGCAGCATTTTCCTCGTGTTTCTTATGGAAAGTCACACTTGAGGAGGTACTGAGCAAAGAAGAGATTCCAAGCTAAGACCCACATCAAGGCTTGAAATTTTCAACATGCTCCAGGTCGGGGTTGGGAAGAGGGCAAATTCGTGCCGCCTGTTTGTGTGCGGTTGCAGTGAAGAGAACTGATTCCCTGGCAACTCGAGCAAGGGACCTGGCTTTCAAAAGCATACATTTAAATCTCCACAGCAGGGAACTGCTAACTCTTTGCGACTCTGTGACCAGATTCACTTAAGAATTATTCGTCAGTATGAATTAATAATTCAGTTAAATTGGTAAATTTGGACTATTCCATTCTAATCATTCCAAATTCTCAATAGTCTAAATTTCTCATTTACCCACAGAGTCTACAACACACTCCCTGGGCAACTAAATGGAAACCCAGCCTTTATTCAAGAAGAAGTAAGGAGTCAAATAAACACTCCCTCTAGTCAAGTTCTAGATTAGGAGTCCTAGAATCCCAGGAATGGAAGAGATATTAATTGATCCTGTTCTGGAGAAGGACACTATTCAACCCATTTCATAGAAATGTAAACCCATCCCAGACAGCATCTCCATAGTAAACTACTTAGGGATAGTATGGATATACTGGGTAATATGGTATACTTCACTAACCATTTTAAATAAATATAAAGAGAAAAGTCATCCCTTGCATAAAATATCCCTGACATCTTTTTGGGGATAGAATTCTGAGCTGGGAAAACCACGAATCTGACTTGACTACGTCACTTCTCACATTAATAATAAATTAAATAATAATTTAATAATAAATTATCATCTCACATCTAAAGTGTATTGAGCCTCTTCTAGGTGCCAGGAAGTAGTTAGTTATATCACTATCATTCCATTTTACAGGTGAGAAAACTGAGGCTGGAGAGTTTAATTAAATTAACCAAGAAGACACAGCTAGTAAGTTGTAGAGCTGTGATTTGAAACCAGGTAGTCTCACCCTAACCCCAGGTTCTTAAGTGCTACGATGTCTTGCCACCTCAAGCTGACTTTAACACTTCTGTTTCCAACCACACCCACACACCTTTCAAACTGTAAATTCCAAGAAGACAGAGGCTATATCAAATCGCTCATCATGGATACATTCATTCTCTTGGCATAGATTAGCTGCACGATGATTCTTTATTGACTTCATGGATAATTTCCCCAAACTCGAAAAAGCACCCATGTCCACAACCTTGATATGAAATTTCAGAACTTTTGCTAAAACCATTAAGACCCACAGAGACCACAGTGCATGTCAAATACTGCTATCTGCCCATTTCTTAGCCATTCCTTTGGCAATTTGCTTGTGGTAGGGCCCGACTCTCTAGTCTTCTTCAAGCCTTGTGGAGGATATATGAACCTCTCTCTTCATCCCCTCTCCAAGGAAAAAGAACAGCTTTCACTCTTTCACACCTGTCCCTTAGATATGTATAGGAAAGGGTCAGAGCTAGGAGCCGAAGATGGAGAGCCACTCCAGCTATGGTCAGTATCCCAGCATCCTGCCTCGAATCAGGGAGGGAAGGAGTTTTTGACTTTTTCCCTCAGCCATCTACTCCATAGGAGCCCTCCTTCCCTGTGCCCTGTGAACATGGACCAAATAGGGGAAACCGGTATCTGACTGACCTTAGGGCGAGTAAAAGATCTGTAACCCACCTGTAATTAAAAAGCAAGGAAGAAAGCAAGTAAATCTCAAAGACTATCTGGGCTCACAGCTTCTCATAAATTTCTGCTCATGATATTTTTTTTGTTTTAATGAAAAGACCTTTTCCAAGTTAATAAACTCATTTGTTGGGAAGATCAGTTGAACATCAAGAGAACCCACTTTTACCCACGGGGGAAATTCTTATTTGCACTGGAAGGCCTAGCCAGCCCAAGAAGAGAGGTGTAGTTGGTTCTGCTTCTTTTAGTTTCTCTTCTGCGTCTAGCGACTGTGCTTTTAAAACCATCTCCTTTCAATGCCAAAGGCCATGTCACGCTGTATATAACTCACAGTGAATGGGAGAAGTGTGTAAATAGCAAGGCGTTAAGCAGCTCAAGGGACTTGAAGATAGGTAATACAGAACACTTAGGCAGTGCGCAATGAGAAGAGGCTGCTGGAGGGGAAACGTAATACTTGTCTTCAAGTATATGAAGGATTATTATTGCTTCACAGACGCTGACTCCTCTGAGCCTTCCTCGCTCGAACATTTCCCAGGGCTTCTGATACACTCTTGCCAGAGTTCCGGACCCTCCAGGAGGTGGATCGGCCTCACGTGTTCCCCTCACTGCTCACACGCGACCACAGTGTCAGCCAGGCTCCACCCTCTGTCCCCAGACACCCAAGGTTCACCCACATTGGCACCCGGCAGCCCCACTCCTCATTCCACCTTCTCTCTTGCTCCTCCCAGGCCTGCTGGGGACCCACATTCTCCAAAAAGTGCTGCCTGGCCTGGGTTTGACTTTCTCTCCTACCAGCTACTAACAGCACTCATGTTTTGAGTACCCGCTATGTCTCAGGCACTACACTAAAGAATATTAGCTTTATTTTACAGATGAACATACTAATGCCCAAAAAGAAAATTATTTCCCCAATCTCATACAGCTGGTAGGTGTGAAGGAGGGATCAAACACGGGTCAAACTCGAAAATCTATGCATGAAATTCTTCCATTTACTAAATCTCTAAGCCCCAGTTTCCTTATCTGTAAAATAGCCAAATATTGCTTACTCATCTCTCTCTCTCCTTTTTTTTTTTTTTTTTTAAGCATTACATAAAGTATACAATAAAAGTGCCTTGACATTCTAGGGCTCAATAAATATTTATTCCTCTCTCCCTCTGACTTTCTATATCAGTTTTGGTCCATTCTACCTAGTTAAGTACTTTTACTGTGTCCATGTGGTCTTGATTGACGACTAGCCTGTAAGTAAGAAGGGACTAGGTCTTTAGCTGTATTTCTCTATTCTCCCACAGAACCTGTTAAAGTATAAGGGAAATTATAATGAAAATGCAGAAGAAAGAATTTAGAATTGTTTTCATTAAACATGATCCTGCCTATGATCATATAAAAGGGACTGGATTAAAGTACAAGGAAGTAGTAGAAGCCACTCGGAATGGTTTAGCTGCCATGCATAACAGAACTGGATGATTTTTTTCAAATTTCCTTCTAAGCTTTTTGAGATTAAACAGCAGTGCTAAAAACAAACACACACAACAACAATAAAAACAAAAACAGCTAACCAAGGCCACTCTTTCAGTCATATTTGTTATGCCTAAGAACATTTGGACACCCATGTTTGTCTTGGTACTTAACAAAAGGTTTACTGGCAGAGGGGAGCCATACCACACTAAACTTTAAGGTTGAGAAAAATTTGATAAGCATCACCTAGCAAAGACATTATTTCAAAGAAAGCAGATGCCTTCTATAAATAAACATTGACCTAAACAAGCAAGACCTCTTGGGTGACATAATAACATTACTTGGCTGTCAAAACAAGCTTTCTACCCATTTTTGATAAAGGAGTGTACCAACTTCTCTCTCCACTTGAACTCTTTTGCCTTTGTGAGATCTCACAATTATCTTTACTGGAAAGAAGTAGTACGAAGGTTCTGGATAGATAAGAACTCCCCCTTTATTACTTTGTTCTGGAAAACAGAACAAAAATAGGTCAGTTTTTAAGGAAATGATGGCTGCACATATAAACAATGTAAACACTCCTATCGCTGTCCCACGGAGGATATTTACCACATGGACAGCTGCAGTCACCCAGCCCTGGCCAATGAATTGTTTCTGTTTTCAGCCCCACACCCACCCTACAGCCCTCAAATTTTGAACTGTCAATTGGAAACTTGATTATTATCAGTTAAAAATAACCAGGGGACTCTGGCAATGATTTAACTGGTTTGACTTTCTTAAGCTAACAATTAACATTTTAGACTATTGTTGACAAAATAGTTAACTTTCCCATGTCATTTGTGCAAACTACTTTTCTAATATTCCTGACACACGCCGGGGGACACACCTTTCCAAAGCTGCTCAGGTCTGTGCAGGGGCCTGTAAAAGACCCTAAACACTTTCACACCGTTGCACATTTTCACTAGGATTTCCTGGGACCTTCAGGAACACTTAAATACTCTGATAGCTCAGTCTTATCTTGACAGCACTGAATTTGAAATACCAACCCCTCTATTTACAATAAAAGCTATTTCACCATTTAAAACAGACAACTGAAAGCTTAAGTACACTTTTAATCCCTGGAAAAACTGGTATTATGATTTGTTGTCTAGTAGTTTATTATTAGTAATACTAGTAATAATGCCTTGCATTTCTGCAGTGCTTAATTTTTTTCCAAAGCCTATTCAGAAACACACATTCATTGGCTTTCTCAACGAGCTAGGGCAGCATTATTGTTCTGTTTTACACATGACTGCTAAGTAACTTGTCCTAGGTCACCCAGCTTGTTAGTGATCAAGCAGGCACAGGCCGAGGATGCAGTCTCCTTGTCTGATCTGTTTTCTTTCCTCCACACTACATTAGAGAAAAGATAATCTCTGAAGCCAAAGATGACTTAGAACCACTTATCTATCCAGCCTAGCAACACAGTCTAAGCAACAGAAAAAGAGCTTGTCTCAGGCAAAAGGGAAAGATTAATAATGCACCACGGAAGCTCTAAACCTTTCTGTTCCATGGACCAGCAATTATTCAGTTTCACAGTTCATTCAAAGATGCAAACATACTTCACCAGAAAATGATTTAGTGCCTAAAGCCTGCTCCAAGTGGTTAGAAATGCAGATCTGCTTAAACCCTTACAATCCAGGCCCTCTTTAAAGGCCCTGTTCCTGCAATCTCTGCAGTAATGGGGCTTCCCCTGAACTTGCACTTGAGTTAAATGAAGAAACTGGCTGAGTAAGGGCTGCAGAATTAGGCTCCCAATGTGGACAGAATTAGAACCAGCTTGGAGGTTATTTCTTGTTCTTGAAACTCAGGCTATTGAAAATCTCAGACATTATATATTTCTTGTAGTATCACACCCCTCAAAGACAGCACTATCCCACAGAACAGAAGTTCTCTTTCCACCCTCATTCAAATATTACTGACTATATACAAGGCATTGTACTAGCAGGTATGCAGGACACAGGGCTTTCATCTGAGGACACCGTGCATATTCGATTTTAGATGATCAATATTCTCTCTTTTTCTCCAAAGGACATTTATGGCCACTTGGGGCATACGAATTAACTATTAAAGGGATACCTTCAACACACCCAGACAGAAATAAATCTAGTTATGGACACAGTATTAAGAAAGAATTCTGACACCCATTCTGCGCAAAGGCCCCTTTAAATGGATGGTGTTTCTGAAAATAAGAGGATCCTGAGCGAAGTGAGACCTGCAGATTTAACAGGCTTAGTGAATCACTCCCAAATGCCCAGGCCTCCCTTCGGACACAATGTTATCAGGTTAATACAGTACTTGCATCACCATCTCTGAGTACCATGCTGAGTAACAGAGCACCAAATTTAGAAGCTAAAATGGAGAAGGGAATTTCCAATAACCAAAAGGGGGGTGGTGGATCAACCCTTGCAATGGCACAGGTTTGCAGTGAAAAGCCACCATCGGAAATAAACTGGACTTTTTACTCCTAACTCACACTGCACCTCTCATCAGTCTTCTCGGCACTCGGGGAGGGAGCTCCTCTAAGGGGATGTTCAGGAGATGATTGGTAGTCAGGGGAGAGAAAGCAGATTCCCTTTTAGAACAGGAGTGAAGGAGCAGCCACCTTTGCCTTTTGCAGCAGTAAGCCTCCAGTCGGGAAAGGCCAGACATGGTGCTCTCACTTCCTCCCAGCATGGATATTCCTATCGTCGTAAAGTTACAATAACCACATCCCCAAGCCCCCAGGAAAAAGAGGCAGCCTCATCTTCCTTCCAAGTGGGAGAAAAGCAAAAACCAAAAGAACGAGGCCATAAGCAGACACCTTCCTTGCAGCGGCTGGGATGTGAAGGCCACATCCAATCTTGGCACCCAGGACAGAGATCTGTCTTCTCCACTGAGAAGGCTGGGCGCCTGGTTCCCTGTATCACCCCCAGAAACACTTACCAGGACACTGTGAAGCACACAAGGCGGTATTATTGGGAGACTTGCAGACAGATTATAAATTTACTGGGGACAATCAAGGCATTTAGATGCTTTTGGCTGCAGATGCCAGGGACACACACACTCACATACAAACCTCATTCTTCCCTCCATTTGAGTGATTCTTTACCCGCCCCGCCCCCCTTTACCTCAACATGTCTCTTTCACGAAACAAACTCTCATTGCTGTCCTAGGGAATTCCAGGGAGAGGTGGGGATAGAGCAGGTGGAAGGGAAAGGAAATTAGGCCTTGAAGCACTAATATAACCCCACAGGCTAACTGTATCCAAGGATAAAACAACAAACATTGGGCAGTTTAACTGTTAGCAGTTATCTTTCGTCTGGAGTTGGCGCCAGGAAGTTGCAGTTCTAGGCATCTCAAGCAAAATGTGTGGTGGAATAGAACAGCACCAATCCAGCCCCCAGACTTTCTGGAAACTTCAACCATCACAGACCCAGGCCAGGGATAAGGAGGAGCCACAGAGAAGCATCCTAGGGGCCTGGCTGGAGGATGTCCTCTCCCTAGAGCTTCTCAAGCTCCCTTGGAGAAGGAGTTCAACCCAGTGCCTTCCTCTCCTCTGGGCTTTTTGAGGACGTTTCAGCTTGCATGGCCATTTCCTGTTGCTGACTTTCATTAGGGCTGGCCTGGGCAAACTGGAGCTGTGCTGTGAGCGGACACAGGACTTCCGAATCCCCACAGAACTCAGAAATGGAGGAAGCTTGCAGGGCTGCAGGGCTGCAGGGCTGCAGGGCAGGGCTCCACCTTCTACCCTGAGGCTATGGGCCCAGCAGCTTTGGGGGGAAACCCGGCACACGGCGGGCAGTCACCTGACCAGCACTAGCACCAAGAACCAATGAGTCAAGGGCTACCCCCTCTGGGATGAGGTGTGTCTATACCTCTGAGGAAGAAATTCCAGCCAGAAACCTAATCACAACTTTCAAGTTGGATGTCCTGTCACCAGGAATGGCTGAAGACAAGGCACTTTCTAGGATGACAGCATGGAAACAGCCCCTTTGCGCCTGCCCATTTTAGTGAAGGCTGTAAGTGGGTACTATCTGATTGTAGTGCCTGTGGAAAGAAGCTAGACGGGGACAGTGGGGGAGTCTGTAAGAAATCAGGGAGCAGGCCTTGTAAAAACACTCCCTCACCAGTCTTTGGGCTATTTCCCCAAGTTTTTGTTTTTGAGTGAGGGAACGCTCAGGGAACTTGCTCGGCTAGAGATTACCACTTATTCCTGACCCAAGGAGAAGGGGCCACTTCAAAGAGGGAAGGGGAAATAGGACAAGAAGGAAAAGGCTTGGCTAAAGGTCATCTGCACTGCTAAACAAATGCTTTCAGGCTAAGCATGGCTTGCTGGGCCTCATCAGTGCTGGCTCGCCAAAGCAGGAGGCTTCCTGAGACAAGACCTTCCTCCATGGCTCAGATCTTGCCGCTCGTAGCCAATCCTTCTGCAAGCTCTGGACCCCAGAGCAAACTCTGGAAAACTCAAGTTTCTTACCACTTAAGGAATACTCTACAGGTGGAGGAAAACCCATGAATGAACACCAGCAGGACTTGACGAGTACGGGTTTAGTAACACCTCACAAACAAGACACCCAGTAGCCTTTGAGGTAGTCAGGTGGCATCTCGGCCCTTTGCACCGCCGTCCACTCTACATCAGGCCGAGGCCGGCTCTACCCTCGCCAAAGTCCACACGAGCACAGCCAGAATCAGGAGAAAACCAGGTGCCTTACCGCGATCAGGGCCGAGTTCCTCTGGTCCGCGGGGGTCGAGGCCGGTGTCTGCTCCCCGTCGATCCCACCGCTGCCACCATTATTGCTGCTACTCAGCAGGTGCTGCTGGTGGTGATGGTGATAGTCTGGTGGGGGCGGTGGGGCCGCTGTCGCTGCTGCTTGGGAGGCTGTAGGAGGGGCAGCAGGTGGCGGGGGAGGGGCTGTAGTGGTGGCAGCAGTGGCAGTGGCCTTGGTGTGTTTGCCAGCCTTCCTCGCCCCCTGGCCGTGCTGTACGAGGCTCAGGAGCTGCAAGGTGCTCTCTCTTTCCCGGTCTGAGCTCTCAGCCCTACCCCGTTCGTAGCGTCCTTCACAGCTCAGGTGGTGCTGGCGGCAGACGGCGATCCGAGCCCGAAGGCGCTCCACGATGGCACTGTGCACTCTCGGGGTGACCGAGCCCCCTCCAAGGAGCCCCGCCCCAGGGGCCCCCCCTAACCCTCCTGTGGGGGCCTGCGGGGGCGCTGTGTCCCCCATCTTACTGGACACAATGATTGCTGCCTCTGGGATGGTGAGGTGGAAGGAGGCTATGGCTGGTTAGTGCAGGCAAATCTGCTGTTGACAATGTGCGCTCAGTGTTCAGGGCCACATGAATAGAGGTCTTCAGAGGTTGGGGGGAGTAGTGGAGAAGGTATGGGGGAGGGGAGTGAGTAAAAGAGGGTGAGGAGAAAGAACAGAAACCAATCGCAGAGGGTAATTTGGAAACAAACCCTGATCAACTTACTCTAATTGCATTTGACAGCTCTGGAGAAGTTGGACAGAGTGAGTGGGGTTTTTCTCCCCCCACCAAGCTGACAAGAGCCACTAGGTACTTTGTAAACACACGATCTGGGGGTAAGAGCAAGAATTCAGGGATTGTCAAGTGAGAGACAGGAACAGACAGCAAAGGGAATTGTGAGAGGTATTAATACAGAGCTGGACTCCCCCTCACCTAGTTGTTTTGGAAGATTCTTTATGGGGATGTTTCTGCAGAGAAACCCATTTCTACCATGGTCACTGTAACCCACGGCCTTTACTTTTCCTCAGGTTAAAAAAAAAAAAAAAGTGCTGTTTCAGAAGCTTTTTGAAGTCAATGTTCAAAACGTACAAAAATCAAGAGATACTGTCTTTTGGCTTTTAATTTTTCCTCCCTTTCCCTTTGCTCCGGTGTTTTCTCCCCTTTGGGGGACTGTAGGATGTGATCCTCTCCCCAAAGAACGGGAGGCAGCTTTTCAATTGTTAATGTCAGTAACTGGACTTTTGGACCATGCTTTTTTCTTCAGCTAATCCAATCACCAGTAAAATCCTCATTCCCTCTAAGGTGTCCCAGCCTTAAATGAAAGCAGTCTGAAGTCACTAGCCACTGAGAGAGATCCTTCAACACATTTTTTTCTTTCCCGCTTACGTCCCTAGTCCTCACCCCCGGCTCGATTCTAATACAGTATCAAGAGAGACAAACTCCTCCGAGAGTAATTTACAAACGATGGTCAAACTTACAAACTTCCAGCAAATTGCACCGAGTCATGTCCAGCCACTTTTCTGTCCACTTTTGTACATTCCATCCCCGGCCAGTGGATCTGAGGGTCTGGACTCGCAATAAGCAATGTGGTTCTATCTCTTGGATTGCTCCGCTTTAGAGATGGAAAAGAAAGTAGCTGGTCTTTTCCTTTCTCTTTCCCGTCTGTTGTTCGCCGCTGGGCTGACACTGGCTCCGCTGCCCGGAGTCACGGCGATACACAGGCTTTCATTGTGCTCCGATAGGAGAGGGAGAGAAAGAGAGAGAGTGAGACAGAGGGAGAAAGAGAGAGCCAGCGAGCTGCGGCGGGGGGGGGGGGGGGGGGGGGAGCGGGGGGCGGGGGGAGCGCTCGCCCGAGGCTCCCTGGTGGAAGGCGGGTGCCACTGCACAGGCGAGCAAGGCGGCCGGCGCCGGGGAAAGGGGAACGCAGAGGGCCTCCCAGCGGCTGAAGAGGTGAATCCCAAACCCTGCGCATCTCGGCGGCGGCGCGCGCAGCTCGGCCTCCGCCTCGGCTCCGGGGCGGGGGAGAAGGCTGGGGAAATTCCCCAACCTCTAGTCGACTACTTCATCAGCTCGAAATGTTGAAGAAATTCCCGGCCAGGGGATGTATTTTCCCTTCCAGACCTCCGTTACGCCCCCCTGAGGATGTCATTTTCATTTTTCAGTATGTTGTCCATGACACCCCTGAGCACCCTAGCCAGAGCTGGGTGAGCACGGAGGAGATGTTCAAGAGTGTCACAGGGAGACGTAGGGTGTGTGCGCGTTGCGGGAGGGGGGAGGAGGGGGAGGAGGGGGAGGAGGGGGAGGAGGGGGAGGAGGGGGAGGAGAGGAAATCACATCATTAGCTCCTAAAGGACAGGCGGGTGTCTGTCTACCTGCCTGCCCGCTTTGTACGTCTCTGGATAAGTCAATCTGGGTGATCACAAGCAAATCAGTAAGAATAACTAAAATAGTTTACCATGATGAGATTACCAATACCAGTTCCAGAAAGGGAAAAAAAAAAAAAAAAAAAGATTTCTTTGAAAATACAAGATTGCCTATGACAAACCTAATGCAAGATCTGGGGTCTCCATAGCTGTCTGATTTACATATACAATGAGGAAAATCATTATGTAGCAGTCGAGTTTCAAGAAGTTTACTAACACAAACCAAATAGATCTCTGACACAGACTGTTGTCCCCTCATCTTCAGATAATCCTACCTTTAAGACCTCAAAATGTATATTGGATTCTGCTTATTATTATCAATTATGGAGAATAAATTAAGGTGAGCACAAGATTGGTATAGTCAGGTCCGTAAATATTCTGTGTAGTCTAACTTGGAAGTCATTTGGATTTGAGGTCTCAAGCAATGGGGCTTTGTTAATTTAAACCAACTCTGGCATCTCAGTAACACGGTCCTGCTTCAAACTGAGCTGTGGATAGAAGTGAATGGGTAAGATCAATGCAAACATTTTAAGGCTGGATTTATCTACAATTTAGTTCTCGATAGGCTGGCCTACATTAGTTCATTTTATTTTCACAAATCCTGGAATGCTAGTTTGGAACTTGGGACAAGTGCATTCTGATGGAATATAACTTGTTTACTTCTCGTTGGAACATACTTCTGTCTGTCCCTTCCAAGGCTAAGTTCCTCACCACTCATGGAGAAAGGCAGAAATATATCTTTGTTAGGTATGCAGATTTGAACGCAGAACTCTCTCATGAGGTGTCATTAAAAAGTGAAGGAGTTTTGATCATTTTATATTTGATTTTTAAAAAGGTGTATTCATTAGACATTATCTTCTTTCTATTACTATCGGTACTTTATATTCAGCAATCATACTTGATAAAAGAGAAAAAATTCAATATTTAAATTAAAATTTACTGTTCACTCTACAGTCCTGCAGTAACACGGGTTTTGATTAATAACAGAATTTTTGGTCAAATCCGCTATTCCTAAATGACATAAACTTTGAATGCTAAGCTAGGCAAGGACACACCTTAAAAACTTGTCAAGCAACAATTTAATACATTTTCATACTATATTCTAGTGTTGTAGGACACTCCTTTACGTTGTCTTTTGTACAAATTTACCCTTTACAGCCATTTAATTTCAAGCTGACATCATTATCATCCACATCCTCATTTCCATTCACATCAGTTACTGTTTATTTACAGTCACTGTTTCAGGCACAGCACTTCACATATATCTCCTTTAATCCACTAGCAATCCTGAGGGAGAGGTATTATTAACTCCATTTATAAATGAGGAAACTGAGGCTTATTGAAATTAAACTATTTAAGCTAACTAGGAAGTAACACATCAGGACTCAAACTCAAGGCTGATTTCAAACCTATACTCTCCTAGCCACTGGACTTGCTGCCTCAGTATCAAGTGCGAAAAGAGTTACAGGGAAACCAACCAGACTATACCCAAAATAGCTCAAGGGCTGCAATTACACCTCAATCAACATGCTGGAGTCTAAGCAAGTCCTATAATACCTCCAAGAAATGAGTAGTGAATAGAACTACTCATCTGAGTATGAGAGCAGACAAGTGAGAAAATATGGTCAATTACATACAGCTGCCAATAAAATAAACATTTTTTTTCCTTGTCTTTCCCTTTTATGGAACTGTTCCCTCTCTTATATCCCTAAAGTTTCTGTAATAGCGCTACGGATTTCTTTAAAGCATTAGTTCCTTTCTATTTGTCCATCTGTGTTCCTCATCATCTCTACTATCCATAGCTACCTAACACAAAGCATTTAACACTATAGTAATAAATGCCCAGATCTAAAAAGTTCATAGACATGTGAGATTTATAAGTTTACAAACTATTTTTTGTTATATAGAATCAATGATATCAATGATGATGATAAAATAATACGGTATGTCATAATACCTGCAGAAGTTAACTCTAATTTTTCAACATTTCTATTTTCTTCTAGACTACTTGCTTTTGGCCCCGTGATCCATGCTAATTCTCATTTCCTGACAGCCTGTCTCTTTGCCATTCTTTTGGTGTTATCATGTACATAAAAGCCTCTTGTACTCTCCAAACACCTACTGAAGAAGCTTGCTCGGTTGCAGTGACCTCAGACATCAGCAAAACTACCTATTAGCATTTCCTGATCAACAGTCAGAATGCTGTTCTAATAGGAAAAATGCTTCAAGCCAACACAATGCCTGACCTAGGAACTGGGTCAGCTGCCATCATAAGTCCCTAAAATCATTAGTGCTTTCATTTTTACAAATTAAATGCATGCTATTTAAAAGAATAGATAAATTAATTTTTAAAACTTTCAGTTGGAACTCTCACTCTTCAGCTGGCTCAAGCTTGTCTGTAGTGTCACATATGAGAAGTGATGCTTCCCGGGTCATCAGAGATACTTTAGAGATCATTCTTTTGTTTTTCTTGGACTTCTTTTGTAACAAATCATTCATGATCCTTCACCCTTCCCACTTGACTATCACTTTTCCTCTAAACTCTGCCTTGCATCTTTTTGGACACTCACTTCAACTTTCAACTGTGGCTTCATATAGTTAAGGATTATTTCCATATGACAGAAAAATAAGAATAATAGAGTTATGTGACTGAAATTTCTATTTCACACTTTTAAAAAGGTATGCACTCCTCACATGAAACATCAGCATCAGTATTCTCACAACTTTGTAAGCTCTTTCTCCCTGTTTTGTTTACAATCATAATAGGGATAATTTTGGAAAATTAATTGCAGAAAATATTAAGTAATCTCTATGTAAGGACTTAATAAAATGCAATTTTTAATGTATGCAGTTTGTAATGAAGTCCATTCCATGAACCACATAACAGATGAAGCTAGGTTCAACCAACACTTGAAGTAAGAAACAAGTATCTAAAATTCCACAGGGGACGCAAGAGGGAGGAGATATGGGGATATATGTATATGTATAGCTGATTCACTTTGTTATACAACAGAAACTAACACACCATTGTAAAGCAATTATACTCCAATAAAGATATTAAAAATAAATAAATAAATAAAATTCCACAGGGAACTGGATCCTATGAGAATACCACTTTTAAGAATTAAAGATACAGAATAGACATGGTCCATTTGTTCACTCTGAAACCATTTTACTTTATTATATTAAGGGTAAATTTAGATGTGCAAAGCAATGCAGATGCCAAAATATGCTTTTAAACTATTTTTGGCTGAATTTGTCTCTCTGAGATCTTCTGGTCCGAACATAAATTCTTACGTGGGAAAAGTAATGGATAAAAATAAATAAAATACATCTTAAATCATTAACCTGTAGACAAAATTGGATAGGGAAAAGAAAGAACATTATGAAGCATGAAAATACATATCATGAAATTATTCCTGAATGTGAGGGTTGGAAGACTCTGGAGGCCTGAAATCTATTCGTAAGGGAAACTCTGGAAGAGGAGAAAAAGCACTCCTCTACTTGAAATGGGTAAACTACAGTCTGATTCTGAGGCAAGGAAACTGAATTGAATGAGACACTGAGGTTTCTTTCATGGCCCACTGATTTAGATAATGATAGTAGTAAAAAATATGTTAGTGAAGATCATTTAATACTGCAAAAGGGTAATAAACAGATCTGGGCAGGAATTCAGCAATAAATACGCATAGATGTTAGTCTAAATACATGTTTTAAATACAGTGTTTTTCTATTAAGCTGACAGTGCATGAACAGCTCGTTCACTTGATAGTCACATGTTATAAAGGCATTGTTATATAACTTTAAAATACACTTAAAATGATTAAGCTTATGTTTTCTACGTACAGCGGATAAAAGTTTTATTAGACTGTAGAGTGCCATTTCATGGAAATTAAGATGAACATATGTTTTACACAAGATATTTTGCCATGAACCTATACATAAAATATATAAATGTCACATGATACAGAGAAACAAGACTCATGATCTTCACATTTACAGGAATTTATAAAATCTTCTCTGAAGGAAATGTGTTACAATTCAGTCAAACTTCTCATCTTGAAAGTAATCCGCAAAATTGAGATATTCTTGAAGTTGACCGTATTTCTGTGTATACAATAAAAAAGCTAGTTATTTTACTCAAAGCAGTGAAGATAAACTAGGCCTTTTTAATCTACAGACACAAATAGGAACAAGTTAACCTCATGGTAATTGTGAACAAAAATCTTCTTTTTATTATGAACAGGGACTCAATTTCAAATAAGCATTTCTAATTCATATAAAGCATTGGAAAGAGATCAAAATGAACATTATTATTAATTTCATAACTTTCTTATAAATTATAAGTTTTCTATTATCATATTTATAGTAGAAATATAACAACTTCAATAACTTATTCAACAAAAATTTGCTGAACACATAACATACATCAAATACTCTAATGACTGTCTGTCTAGGTATTAAAAAAATTGCTTTGCCTGCCCCTAAGGAGAACAGAGTTCACCAATGACAACAAATAACAAGTGCCATAAAGAAGTATAGACACTGTTATGCGGGTTCAGAAGAGAGGTTATGGTTAGCTGAGGTGACCAGGAAACAGTGGCATTTAAGCTGTCCTGGGGAAAAAGATTTGGTAGGCAACGATTTGGTGGAGAGTTTTCTCTAGGAGACAAAAGTCCATACAACAGTGACAAGACAAGAAAGTATGGGATTTGACTACAATCTGAGGTTTTGTAGGGGAATTGAGAGAGAAAAGACTGAACCAAAGAGGTAGTATGAAATGCTAGGTTACAGAGTTTAGCAATAATGTGACAGGCGATGGAAAGCTGCCAAACGTGTTAGGGCAGGAAATTGACACTATCTGAAGTATATGTTTTGGGGAAAAAAAAAGTGAAACATCTAGTCTAGAATGGTTTGGCAACTAGTTACGAGTCTACTGTAATAATTTAGGTAATGAGGGCCTAAATTTAAGTGACAGCAATGCAGGTGGAGAGTAAAGACCAGGGCAGGACAAGAGAAGAGAGGAATTGGGATGATTTGGAGATTTCAAGGTTGACAGAGCTCAGAGTGTTTCCTTCAGCTGAGGAGATGAACTGACCTAATGGTTTCTTAACTCTACTTATGAGCTCTGGTTTTACTCCCAGTAAAATGAGTGAGGATCCTGATAACTCTGACGCTTGTGGTGATAGGAACTGAAACTTGATACTTCTATGGACATACTTTCTTTACTTCCTGGTGTTACGTATTCACCACCCCATCCCAACAATCCTGTTTTCAACTTCCCTGGAAACCCCATCATCACAGGCACTCTCTTCTTAAAGAAAAAACATTTGTTAGAATTTGCCAGTGCATATGATACTCTGTTCTTCAGCTCTAATTTAGAACGAGACATATATTACTATTATGTTTATTATATATTTTCATTTTATTATAATTTTGTATTATAATTTTCTTATCATTTGTTCTTTTCTTACACTTGAATTGCTCCTACCCTTTTAATATCATTAGTTAAAAACAGATCTCCTAGTTCAACTGTTAGGAGGAAGAATAAGAAGAATGAAGTTAGTCTAGTTGGCAGGTCTTTGGGAAGAAATGCTGAGATATCCCGAGATAATGGAAGAAAAATGCTCGGAGGAAGAAGAGTCAGGTAAGGAAAAAAGCAAGGTGTGAAACACAAGCTGGGGGAGGAAAGACAGGAACAGATAGTTTGTATAAGGTAAAAGAAGGGGTTCACATAATAATTGAGAGCTAAGAGCAGAAACAGCCATGGATGTGGCCACTCAAGTATAATAGCACTGAGCCCAGGCATTCTAAAGGGTTAGGATAACTGTGGCCAAGAAGAAGGCATGCATCACAAGAACACATGTAGTGCTATTACACAAAGACACACACACACACACACACTGAGGAGGAGGCAGAGTGATGTTGAGAAATGTCAGGGTACTTGATAAATCCTGAAATTTAATCACAGCACAAAAAGCTGCATTATGGGTTTATATTGGCTAATAAACTTCTTTGGTTTCTAGGAAATCTTTTGAGAAAGTCTATAGACAATTTTTTTAAAGCAGGAGGGATCTCAAAAAGAAAATGAAGTTCTTTGGTATTTTATGTGAAAAAAAATGTGCACATTGTCCTAAACATACACCATCTTGAAATACCTTCAGTGCCCAATGCTAAGTGTTATTCTTTAAGCATAATGTGATACTTGGCTTTCTTTTCTTAAGAATATTTTTTTATTCCAGGTCCCTTCTGTTGTCATAGACCTTGTTAAGCTTTCTCTAAGGTATGTGATTTGGAAATGCTTTTACTTTTTTCTGCAAGAAGTTTAATGTTCTTCCCTATATACAAAATTATTATATAATATATGTAATGCACAGTGATTTTGCTACACCTAGTACATAATTTTTTAAAAAATGTAGTGTTCCAATAGGTCTTTCAACTCCAGTAGAGGATTGGCAACACTTAAATGCATCAATAAAAGCACTTAAGAATTTAATGTCATTAAGGAAAATGAAGTTGGGACTTACTGGGTAAGTGATGGCTCTTCCCCAAGGCAAATGAAAAAGCACAGAGAAGGATAAGGAGGAAAGAATTGGGAGTGAGAGAAGTAGAAGCAAAGTAAAAGATAAAACGTTGAAGAGAGAAAAATGAGAGCAAGACGACTTAAGGGTCAAGATGTGGGGGGCAGGCGAGATCACTGGGTGGTGGTTTGTGGTGGGCGGATAATTGTCAAAAGGGAAACCAATCTTGATGTCATTCACCAGCCCAGGAGACCTCTGTGGAACTTGTAATGTCCTGAGAAGTTCCTGTTTTGTTGTTCTCATTTTCTTTCCCTTTACTCGTAAGTTTATTCTCTAAGTTCTCTTTTTATTTTTCTCTTTTACAAATTTCCCTATGATGTAAATAACGCAGGCAATGGATCTCAAGTCAGCCTTTTTTTTTTTTTTAAGATTAAATATACTGTTGATCTGAGTTGCCTGAAAATCTCTTATCTGTTCTCTCTTATACAGTCACGTAACTAGACTTGTTTTAGGAGATTGCAATCATTTTAGCATTCTTTCCATGCACCGTAACAATTCTAAAAGCTCTGTGAGCAGACCAGAGCTTATGAGCTGCCAGCAGATCTTCGGGAATCCAGTGCACTCTTCAAAACCCCCACTTTATCCCTGATATCAAATTTAGTGATCAACAGGATATGGGGGAATCAAAATCAGTGCCGTGGCCTGAAACCTCTGCATTCCCCTTGATCTTCAGTTACAGTGCTCACTGCTCAGTCCCATGTCCTCAAGAAGAGGATGTGGGTGGTATTAGAACTGGCAGCCGAGATCCTTTCCTCAGATTGGCACCAGGTGCTTCTTCTCTCTCAGGTCACAAGAACTGTTCTAAAGATAGGAAGCAGACAAGCAGAGGTGAGTCCTATACTTTGTCAAAGAAAATAAGGGGACTTAATATATAGGTAAGGAAAACCACATACATAAAACTGAAAGGACAGAGGTCCTTCATTAAAGGACAGTATCATTGCTGATTAAAATTTATCTGATGAGCTGAGTGAATGCTTAGAACATCAGGGCACCTATTCAGGGTAGGACAATGATAAGCATGAAAGGAATGGGTGGAAGAAGAGAAAATACAAAGACAGGGAGAGAAAGAGAGGTTCTCTTTTAAATTTTACTGTCTTCTATTCTCATAATTTGTATCCTTTTGCTGATCAAAATTAGGCTCCAGAACCTACTGAATGAAATGGTTCTTCTATATTCACCTTACCTCCTTAATCCAGCCACTTTCTTTTGACTGATTGAAAATTCTCTCCACTGCTTCTTTAACCTGTTCATCTTCAACCTCTTCTGTCTTTGCAATGGAGCAACATTCCTGGTACAGCTTGAATTTAAAATGTTTCAGATTATGGTAAATTCTGGTACGATTAGCACAAATTCTGCCAACAGTAAACACCTAAAGGAAGAAATAAACATCATCTGCTATATGAAGTGAAGATATAGTAATGAATGTACAGCCTTTCCGGTTTTCAGATTTTCTTTAAAAGTAGAATCCAATAAATGCTTAATTTTTTAATTTTATTTTATACAATGATTCCTTTACCTTCTTTATTTAAACAACCCAGTTAATAAAAACTGAGCAACTGCTATGTTTCAAGTATTGAGCTAAGCACTGGAGATACAGAAGTGAAATATGTACCACCTGTATCAGGGGAATTTACAGCCCTGGGAGAAAAACAAATGATTCCAAAACAATGTGCCAAATGCTATGCCCGGGATACAATCAAGGCACAGAGAAGGGACAATTAACCCAATCCAGAAAGGAGAAGAATCCTCAACTAGGTGATGCATGAACTAAGTCTTTAAAACAGAGTCAGCCAAGTTTGGGAAGGAGGAGAAAAATGGCTTATAAGGAAAAGGACAGCCACACCCAAAAGCAAGCAAAGCATGCAAGCTATTGTATATACAGTTACTGAGGTAAAAATGCCTGGATTATGATAATTTTCTAGCTTATAAACAACATGTAAACTGAAACTCTCATACCAATATTAAAAATTGGTAGTTTTTAACTACTTTTTTACTAAAATATTCTGCAAAGTAAAAAATAACTTTGTGTTTTGTCCTATTTTTTTCCTGAATTAATGAGTCTGATATAACACATTAGTATTTTATTGTTAGAAAACTACAAAAATTTTGATTTCTATGTTTATATGGACTTCTGGGATTCTATGATTAAGAATACTATTCTTGTGAAGTCAACCACCCATTCTCTTTCAGAATGTTTGTTTTTTTTTTAAACTTTGGGTTTATTTATTCATTTATTTATTTATTTATGGCTGCATTGGGTCCTCGTTTCTGTGCGAGGGCTTTCTCTAGTTGCGGCAAGCGGGGGCCACTCTTCATCGCGGTGCGCGGGCCTCTCACTGTCGTGGCCTCTCCTGTTGCGGGGCACAGGCTCCAGACGCGCAGGCTCAGTAGCTGTGGCCCACGGGCCCAGCCGCTCCGCGGCATGTGGGATTCTCCCAGACCAGGGACCGAACCCGTGTCCCCTGCATTGGCAGGCAGACCCTCAACCACTGCGCCACCAGGGAAGCCCCAGAATGTTTTGAATGTATACTTTGTTATACACACCTATAGCTAAAATAGGAAAACAGTATCCCTGCACTGACCAAATTAAATATAATTGTACCTACATTATTTCACTCATTGTAGAAAACGCATCAGAAAGGGCTCCAAACTTTATAACATGACCAATCTTATTCTCATGGAGTAACCTGAGGAAACAGACAAACTTCTTCCTAACTTATGTATTTGTCTCTGTGTCTACATGCATAATAGGTTATGCTTTCATGAATTCAGTACAAATGACATAGTTACAATATTGATCTATGTAACTTGTCCTCTATCTGGCAAATAATAACTGTACCGTTTTTCTGAAGTCACACTGTAGGGATCACACAGGTGATGAGTTCAATACACAATACAAGAGTATAGTGATAAAGATGAATGAAAGTTAAATATGATCAGCAATAGTCAGGTTTGATACATCATCTTGTGAAGATGGTATCTGGGATACCTTACAACCTTTCTTAAAATCCCCAAAAGTTGAAGGAAACCATGTTCAGATTTCTGTTCATGTTCTGGGAAAATCTGTTTTTCAGATCATCAGACACAATCAGGTATTATTGTTCATTGCTTGCTCACTCTAAGTATCATTCCTATTGTAACATTATCATCAAACTAGTCGTATAAATTACAGTTCACTTGCCAGTACCTCCCACTTTGAGTAAAAAGATACCACAACAGTTGCAGTGGACACTAGGGCTAGTCTCTCCATTTCTGCCATTAGAATAGATTATGTGGGAGAAGTCTCCTATGGTTGTTCTGGAAGAATAATGTGATTTTTTTACTTCTATCACATTGTATTCTGTATTTCCACAAAACAAGAGGAATTTATCTATATAGAATTTTTAAGTTGGGACAAAAGGGAAGGAGAGGTGTTTAAAAATCTCTGATTTTTTTCTGTATGAAATAAAAATATCCACTGAAAATATTAAACATTATAATTTACTCCTTTCCATTTCTAATTCCTACCCTCTTGGTGTCTACCTTACACTTATGGAGGTCAATAAACCCCAAATTACCTTTGGAATATTCTCACACTATTTTTTTCCCAAAAGTGATCACATTTTATATGGAAGAGCCTAAACCATTGTTAGTAAGGCTTCATAGAAAACAGTAAATGTAAACAGTAAATGTATATAGTAGTTGCATGCACTGCAAGTGGACCTCTCCTTTCACCCCACCCCTGTTTTAGTGTATTGTTATAGCCCACTATACCTTATGAATTAATGTATACAGTACAACACAGCTTACATTGTAGCATGCTATTTATATGAAGTACTAAAAACAAGTAAAATGAATCTATGCTGTTAGAATAGTGTCCTTAAATGTCCAGAAATGTATTCAGAGAGTACTTTTTATTAACTAATTGCATTTCTAAACATTAAGGACACTATTCTAGGGAATTCCCTGGTGGTCCAGTGGTTAGGACTCGGCACTTTCACTGCCGAGGGCCCAAGTTCAATCCCTGGTCAGGGAACTAAGATCCCACAAGCTGTGCAGCACAGCCAAAAAAAATATAAAAAATTAAAAAAATAAGGACATTAGCCTAGCGAGATAGACAGTATTAAAAAACTTGCCAGGGAGAGAGAGAAATGATAAGTTCTGTGATGATTATCTTAAAGCAGATAAGCAAAGTGACATATAAATGATTACTAATCCACTGTGCAGGGTTAGCATAGTTCTATGAACGGATAAATCTGAAGATAACTATCTCAGTTACCAGTGTGAACTAAGGTACCCTACATATCCAAAGATATAATTGGAAACAAAGGTAAAAACTGTCAGCAAATTTTCCTAAAGCAGAAGATGGTGATTGCAAGGCAATAGGAATAATCTGATTTGTAATTTATTAGATACAGCATGTGGAAATGTAAATTAACACTGTTTAACAAATTAAAGCAAGGAAATACAATGAAACATGCATTTCGCACATCTGTAATACCCAGCTCACTGTAGGTAGCTTTTTGAGGTATTTCTCTAGGCCCTCAAATGCAGAGGAGCAGCCAGCTTCTTAAGGAAATTAAAGTATGGAGAAGAAAGAAAAAAGATCCTCAAGGAAAGAGGAAGGATGGGAAGAAGTTTGGTTTTTGTTCCTAGGTCTCTAGGAACATTTAGTGCAATAGACTGAGTCAAGGGATTCTCTTTCCTCTTGGCCTGTTCTTTGCGTGGACGCATTACACCTTGCCACTTGCCTCAAAATTACTGCCTCTTCCCACTGGTTCTTAAGCATCTTGAGGAGTCTGGACAGACTCTGGGCAAAACTGAAAAACTGACTGTTTTCGGTCCTCCTAACTGCCTTTCAGATTTCACATCTTTTTCCTCTAGGTGATTTCCTTCTCATCCATGCTCTCAGACTTTACCATAACCTGGTGGTCCAAAGCCTCTCATCTCAGTACACGACCCAAGACTGCTGTAACTAAAACTACAGTCACTCCTCAGTAGCCGCAGGGCATTGGTTCCAGAACCCTCCCTGATACCAAAATCTGCAGATGCTCAAGTCCCACAGTCGGGCCTCCATATCTGGGGAATCCTCTCTGCAGATTTAACCAACCGCAGGTATAAACATAGTACAGTTAACCCTTGAACAACTAGGGTTTGAACTGCACAGGTCCACATAGACAGGGATTTTTTTCAATAAATACACAGTCGGTCCTCTGTATCAGTGGATGCGGAATCCATGGAGGGAATTCCAGAGGAAGATCTCAATATTAATATTTTTGCATTTATAAGTGCAACAGTTTTACAAAGATTTAAAAATAGAAGTAGTAAGCATTTGCACTTTTTCTTTCTTCACATTGCATTGCTCTGTTCTTGTTTATCAAATACATTTCTTCAAATATTTCAAACATTTTCTGCTGTTTTGTCTATTTATTCAAAATTAACAGCAACTTAAATATATGGTGATTGCTCTAGGCTCTGAAACACTTCTGATGTAGTCTAGGCTGAAGCACAATTTTCCTTCAAATCTCATATTGAGGTGAATAGGCCTCTTTGTCTGTGGATTGTCAATTTGGTAGATTATCTACCCTAAAATTTCCATTGGGGTCAAATTCTCCTTTGGACTCAAAAAGGACTTCTGCTTCCCCTGCCCCAGTTACCTCCCTTTTCATCCTCATCCTATACCCTCTCCCCTCTCCCCCGCAGTTTGGGTGATGTATACTTAGACAGTATGCACTGATTTCAGTATCTGACTGAATTTGGAGTGAATCTGCTGTATAACACATATTTTTCACATTCAAAAATTACACAGTCTTTCCTTGTATTCTTTTCCCTTCTCCTGGTGCTTTCTCCATTTGTGAAAATAACTTAGGGTTACTTGTGCAGGCTTATTTAGTGAAAATTTCTAAATGTTGAGAACTAAAATGAAGGGAAAAAATACCTGTTTATCATGTGACATGAAATCATCTATTTCCATAGTCCTGGTGTTATATAACTTTCCTGATAAATGCACCGAATATCTACAGTGGCGATGCAATCCACAAGCCTGGCAGGAACAGTTCTCAGGATTCTTCAAATGGATACTTACATTAGAATAATTTTCTACTCGCTCCTGAAAATAATTTCAAAATGTAATGAAGGTTTAAAGGATAAGAAAAACAACAATAAAATAAAACATAAAAAGAGCCCAACCAAATTAAAATCAAGGTTAGGAATCACAATGATAGGACAAGATGTAAGAGCAAAACACACTGGTATTTCTTACTTTAGTACTGAGCACAAGATATATTTAAATTTTAAAAGTGAATTTATAATTTAGGCTAGTAAATGAAAAGAAACCAGATTAGGAAAAAAATTAGTTTCATATCGCTCAAACTTCTGTTACTATTAAGCAGTGCTTTTCACAGGTTTTAATTTACTTCTTTTCCCTCTTCTCATCTCCAGATGTAATAATTAGTTAAAATAGGAAAGAATGAGCAGAAAAAATTCAGAATAATATAATAAAATGATTAAATTCATTTAGGTTAGTAAAAAATTGAGAAAAAACAAGATCACATTCAGTCTCCATTGTATGAATTATATTTTCCACAAAATATCCCAGAAATAATTTAATTCTCCTATGGTTTCTTACTAAAGTACTAGGAAAATAAACAAGTTTGAACTATGATTTCCAGGTCGCCAGTATTGCTATGGCCAGTCTAATAGGTGAGTTAGCAATGAGTAAACAAACTGAGAAAATATTTGGTATTCATAAATAAGCTTTATTAAGCTGTGAAGTTACTTGTGCTTAAGTAGTTTTGCTTATGCTCTAGGCCTGTGCTAGATACTACTGTTCTAATTAGTAGCGTGGATCAGTTTACCACAATATTTGAACTGCACACAATGAGCATGTTAGCAGGGTCACTAAACTGCATTCTCTATCAGCCTGACAGTAATTAAGTATCCAATATAGTTTCCTTTTTACATTGTATGATTCACAAAGACATTGTCTTTTGTCTACTTTTTACTGTTTCTCATATTTCATGGTACTTCATGACACATGTCACTTACAGGCTGACATTCAGAGTGAATAGATGACTAACCATCTTCCCTTCCTGCTTCTCTGGTATTCACAGAAGCACATGCTGAGATGAAAGGTCTATCAGCTTGGTTCTCTGAGTGACTACAATAAACAGAGCACCCCTATTGACTCACACTGGACATATAAGTGAAAAATAAACTTTGTTGGGTTAAGCTATTGAGATTTTCATTGTTGGTTTACTTTGTTTGTCACATTATTTATTTTTCGCAGCATAACCTAGCTTATCCTGACCAAGATTGTACTGAATCATCTCTGTCTCTCAATTTTTAAGCTAATATTTTCTTGTATATTACAGTTATTATTTCAACATTGGGTTATCCAAACTCAACATAACCTACCATAGTATGGTAAAGCATAATATAGCAGAATGGATGGGCTTTGAAGTCTGAGAAACCCTAGACCTAAGGTTTCTAGGTTCAAATATTGGCCTGGCTAATTACTAGCTGTGTAACCTTATGTTACTCAATTTTTCTGAGTCACAACTTTCTCATCTCTAAAATGGAGGAAATAATAGTACATTCCTTGAGGGGTTACTCTAAAAATCAAATAAGATACCTTACTTTGCATATCAGTTACTTGGCAAAATTAAATGATCAATATGCTATCGTTCTATTAAAGACAAAAATATATGTACCACATCCTAAGAGCTATGCTATGTGCTTTACCTTAAAAGTAAGTAAATATTTTCTCTATCTGAGGAAGAAACTGGAATTTACAAAAGTTAAAAAATCACCCACAGTCAAAAAGATATATACGGTGGCCCTAAACTCAAGCTATACTCCAAATTGAAGTCTTTTAATTCTTTTTTTTTATAATCCCATAACTGTCCTTAAACCTAATCCATCTGTGGTTAATTTATCATCAGGTAATTCAAGGCCAAACAGGCCTTGGATGAAGCCAAATCTCCTGACATAAATGAGGTAGAGTAGCTAATGATTTAAGTGCTAGAAGGACTATAAGGAACTTGAACTTCTACTATCTTGCCATTTTCCTCTTGCTAATTATTAGAAGCTAGAATGTTAGAAGTAGGGAGGAAAAAAAGCCTTAAAAATCATATAGTACAGCCTCTACTATTAGAGATCATAAAATAGAAATCTAGGTGATAACATGGAATCAAATAGATCTTATAAATTAAAAAGATGTTTCCCCAAAATTGGTAGAATTACAAAATCTTAAGGTGGAGAAGGATGTCAAAGACTACATAGGTCAGTGTTTCCCTAATTAAGTTATGGGAACCAATATCCTAGAAGGTAATAATAGGTATTTCATGAAAAGAAGCCTCATAGTAAAACACAAATTTGGAAAGTATTATATTCTACATTGCCCTCTTGAAGATTTACAGTATAAATTCACACATTAATGCTCCTTGAAAGTCCTCCAGTTAAGTTAACCCTACTGTTTCTCAACCTTCTTTAACAATGAAACTCTCTTTTCTGAAATAATTAACATCCTGTGAGACAATCTCCTCATTTTAACAGATGGGCTAAGCCTTAGAGATGTTCTAAAGTTACCATTTAGGACTACTTAATTATTGGATAGATATAACAACTGTGAAAGACTAAAACAATTATAGCCTTTAGAAGAGATGAGAAACAACAAGCTGATTATTTAACAACGAAAAATGTTAATAATTTAGAAGATTATTCAGTGTGACTGGTTATTGAAGGACTGGAGTGGGGAGGTCTCCCACTCCAACCCCACCCCAGCCCCCAACCAGAGATTCAAAAACAAATAAAACTGTATACCTTATATTGCTCTTTCCAACGACTTCTAGAGGATAAGTTCTCTAGACGAGGCTGAACAAAGCGGTTATCCAAATAATGAAGAGATGTCAACATATCTTGTGCATATGATTTTTGCCTGGTGCCATCTGTTCAGGGGAATAATAACAACAACAACAAAAACAATCTCTTTGCCCATATAAAATATTTAAATAATTGCATAAAAATTTCTTCCCATAGTTTTAAGAAGATAACTTGCTTGGTTGGTTAGAAACATTTTAAATTTTAAAAAATTAATGAAGTTAAAGAAAATCCTTCCATCAGAGCATTAGGGAAAGGAAGGAGCCACACAGGCTCTCTAACTGTTCCTTGAACACATCAAACTTACTCTTTTCTAAGGGTCTTTACACTTGCTGTGCTCTCTGCTAGATCCATGCATTGCTTCCTCCCTCACTTCATTCAGGTTTCTGTTCAAAAGATACCACTTGGGAGACCTTCTTTGACCAATCTAACTAACACAGAGTTTCCTTTCCTTTATCACTCTTGATCTCCTTAGCCTATTTTATATTTTTTCAAGAATTAATCCCTTAGGTGAAATCATATCATGTTATATATTTGTTTACTCATTGCTGTCTCTCCCATTAGACTTTACACAACATGAGGCAAGAATCTTCCATGTCATAGTCATTGCCATATTCCTAGCCCTCAAATAATGCCTGGCCCTTAGTAGGCACTCAACAAATATTTGTTCAATAAAGTCTGAATGAAATCTTACTCTGGCACTTTGGTAGACATTCAGCACAACATATTTATTGTCTTTATTAAGAGCCAGACTCCGTGCTAGATACAAGGGGTGTGTATATAAAAAGTATGGTTCTTCTCACACTCTTGAAAGGGAGGAAAGCAAAAATACATTTTCAATATATATGAAAAGTGCATATACATCAGTGCCACCATACTCAGGATAATGATAGCACAAATGAGGGAGTAACAAATATTATTTGAATGGGTCACAGATAGCTTTCATAGTGGAAATGATTTCATACTCACTTAGAAAATCTAAGGTAGAAAGGGATTATACTCTAATGAGAAACAACAAGGCACAAAAGCATAAAAAAGCATATAACTTTTGGTGAAATTCAAGGAGCTTAGCGCTTAGGCTGGGACAACACATGGGTGTTGAATTACCCTGCTGTTTAATTAGTATATGTCCTGTATTCTCAAGTTCACTGTGAACTCTCAAAGGGCAGGGAAACTATTTCTTTTGTACTTTCACATATCACAAATAATAAACACTAACAAGTTTTTCATGTGAATGGACTTTTGGTGTAGTTGATACTAGAGGGAACTGGAGGGCCTTAAGATTGGGTCTCCGTGGTTTTGTTTAATATATATGGATATATATATACACACACACACATACATACATATAGAACAATGAGGCTGTTTAAAAATTGGGGAAAAAACCCCTGATTCTTCCATTCATATTATTAACTTACCATATAATGTTCCCAGAAAAGATTTATCTAGAGCATTGATCAGAAGAGCCTTCACAACTCTTTCAAAGTGAGTATAGTGGTCACTAAAAGAATCTGAAATTAATTTAAAATAAATATTAGAATCCAGCAGACAAAACAATTCCCTAAATACAATGGGTTCCTTTCTCCAAGGCTACGAAATTAATAAATAGGAGAAATTGCTTAATTATCCTAATTTTATAGCTGGCTCAGTGACTTGTCTATGCACTGAGAAAGTCTCAATTTTCCAGATTTACTGGCTTCTAATCCAAAGTTTCAAGTTGTTATTTCAAATAATCTTCACTTTCCAAACTTATTAAGGGAAAACTGTTCAGGAAATATTAAGATACATTGTGGAAAAAAAATCAAAATCATCCCCTGGGCACTTAAGTTCAATTATCAACTTGACAATTAGAGTGAGAGAACAAGAAAGAAAATTTCTAAAGGTAGGCTGCTCAATATGTGAATGAAACATATTCTTCACATATGTTTCTATATTCTCTTATTCCTTATCTCTAAACCATGTTACATATGAAATTGTCCAGGAAATTGTTACCCTAGCCAGAAGGACAATGGCTATAAAAACTCTATTCCCTTTCTGCTGCCACAGATCTAGGATTTTCCATACCAATTTAGAAAATTTATGTCTTCTCTTTTTCATACCAAATGTATAAGCCTACTTTCCCACTAACCCAGTTTGGTCCATGGAATCACCTGTTGTGGTGACCAGGCAAATGGTGACAGAGGAGGTCCCTACTATTTCCCGTTGCTGTGGGTCAACAGTTATATGGTTGTGGAACTGTTCTCTGTCAAACACGACCCCCTCCTTGATCCAAGTTGTCATCAAAGAACAACTGCCCCCGATCTGGGCACTTGTGAAGACACATTAAGGGCTGCCTAAGTATTTCAGGAAAAGTGGAAGATGCTTGGCAAGGGATTAAAGCAAAATTAAGACTTATTATTAGCATCCATGAGTGATTTTGACT
This sequence comes from Eubalaena glacialis, assembly GCF_028564815.1. NCBI lineage: Eukaryota > Metazoa > Chordata > Mammalia > Artiodactyla > Balaenidae > Eubalaena > Eubalaena glacialis. The sequence goes on along the minus strand of NC_083725.1, from coordinate 48,018,049 downwards.
TTGCTTTCAGTTGACATAAAACAAAGATGAAATTTAACATGAAATCTTTTAATTTATATTTTAGTTACTAAAAGGGCTGTATAAATCTTATTTTAGACTCTAGGGGAAACTTTTAGTATGCATTCATTTTTAAGAAAACACCTTACTGAGGTACTAGAGTGGCCAAAATAAGGCAGTAATAAAGCTACTTGACAATAGCAGATAATTTGCACTGTGGCCCTTAGACTTTAAAGGGCCTATGATTAATTAAAAATTGCAGAAAACTGACCATAACCATTTACGAATACAATTGTAAAATGAGATAATATTTCAATAGAATTTAACTTCAACTAGACTTTCATCAGCTTCTGGATATAAAATTATAGTGCTGGTACATACTTAATTTGTGTTAAAATGCATTTAAACTCTGTCTAGCACTTCCCAAACTGAATTAAGGGAAAACTGTTCTGGGAATATTAACTGATGTGTTGAGAAAAAAAATCAAATTTACCCCTATTGCACCTATCAAACAAATTGAAATAGAATTTTTAATTTTTATTCCACTGAATTTATCAGTCTTGAATGTGCTAATGCCCAATGTTACTCACCTGCTATAGAGTTTTGGGAACTGCTGCTCTATTTCAAAGACCCTAATAGTGTTTCTTTAGGATTGGAAATAGAAGGAAAGGGCAGAGAATCAGAATCATCCGGGGAGTTTTTCTCCTAACCACAGAATCCCTCTCCTACCAATGTGTGTCAGAATCTCCTTCAAAAGAGTCAGGAAGACGGCCTTGATTTCACTGTGCCTGAGTGGATGGGTGGGGTGGTGGTGGAATTATGCTCCTGGCATCTCAAGTTGAAAAAAAATATTACTGAGCAAGTATAGGCCAGGCATCATTTTATGCACTTGCATGCATTGCTTTATTTCTCACAACAAACCTATGAGGTACTATCATTACTCTCCGTTTATTTCTCATTGAGGAAACAGATACAGAGAGGATGAAAAACTTCCCAAAGATCATATAGCTAGTAAGTGTTGGAACCAAGGCTGGAACAGACTGTCCGACTCTAGATTTCATGCTACAATCCCCTAGATGTTGTTCTGCATGGTAGTTAGATTTGATACTTTCATACTTCAGAACATGGAATTTTAGACGTGAATGGGAAATTGGAGAAAATAAAATTCAAATCCTTCAAGACTAGTAAAAATGACTCGATGAAATAACTTATTACACAACTAGATAGAGGAAGAGTCAGGAATAGAGCTCAGACCTCCCCCAGAGCTTTTCTCATCGCTTTAATCCCTATATTGGATGGGCTTCTGTGGAATACCCTAGAAATGTTGTTTATAACTTTCCTCCATGATTATAAAAAATTTCAAAAGGATACAGGGGAAAATCAACAATATTCATGTTTAGGCATAACTTGATTTTTTCAAGGTAGCTAATCACCTTCCCCACATCCAATCATTGGATAGTTTGGTCATTCTGTTGATTTTCCGTGCATCCTTTATCATGTATTTCATATATATGCTAAGATTTTGTTTCAGCACCATCTGCCCTTCCTTTCCTACTGATCTGGCTGTCATTCTCACATCAGTACTACATTGCTTTACTTATTGCAATTTTATGATTACTTTTTATATCTGGTGGGGCAAGTACTTCCACTTTTTGTTTTCAAATTTTATTTATTCTCATGTATTTGTTCTTTCAAGTCAACTTTAGGATTGTGTTTACAAACCTGAATCAAGACATTAATTTCAGAAGATATAACTTCTTGTATGATTTATTACCTCCCAGAAACATGCTTATCTCTTCTTTTACTCACATTTCCATTACACAGTAAATTTTATTCTTGTACCTGTAAAGTCGTGCTTTTCTTCTTAAGATTAGGCCTAGTAATAATTTTGTTCACTAGTGTAAATGGAATTTTCCCTCATTATATCTTCTAAATAATTATTGACAGCATATAAGAAAACTACTGAGTTTTATGTATTTATTGTGCATCTGTCATTTTTTGAGATGTTTTTCTAAGGAAACTGAGCTTCCTGGAACATTATAGAGCTGGAGAGAGATATACAGTTTGGGAATTCCTGGGCACTGACTGCTTTCTCCCCCTACCCTGAGGAGGATGTGGTCTTGCTAGTGCTAAGTTTATTTCAAAAACCAAGAGAATGTTTAGAAATATTCTCTTAGGTAGAAGCACATGGATTGTTGGTGTACTTTCTTCTGAAATGGAGATGTAAGCCCAGTGTAAGAGGGCAGGGGCAGAGCAAGAAATGGGCCCCTTTTTCTACTCCAACAGGTGTCTCCCACTCATATAGAGAAAAAAGAACTTAAGAAAAATATGGAAATAGATGCTGCATCTACTCCTACTCTCAATATATTCATATCCTTTCTCTTAACTTCTGTATCTTTGGTTAAATAAGTCAGAAACTGATAGCTTGTGTATAATCATATTATGTTCAATAATGTCTTTTCCTTTTCAATAGATATATTTCTTGTTTTACTTTCACATCTGTTGCATTGTTGAAAACAACTAGAACAAAGCAGGAAATATTTTTGTCTTGTTCTTTATTTTAAAGAGAATATCTCTAGTGCTTCATTATGATGTTGGCTCTTCGTTTAAGATATTCTTTGTTATGTAAAGGACATATGCTCATATAACTATTCTTAAGACTTTTTGGAAAACTAGATATCGGCATTGAATGTTATCAAATGCCTTTTTAGAATCTATTGAAATTATTATTTTTTCTCTTTTGACATATGCAACACATTAATATGGCACCTAATATTAAACAATTTTTATAGTTCTAAAAAGAATGGTTAGAGGACTTTTTCTTTACTCTTGTAATTACAAAAATATTTCCTTCATATGCCTGTTTGAAAATATTTTTCATCAACTTAGGATGTGAGCCTCTTTAATCTGCATAAACAGGTGTGTTTGTCAACTCAAGAATATTTTCTTGTATGATACCTTTGAATTCACATCTCCATGTGTCTTTATATCCAGAAACATGGTAAGCCTCTCAGCACATTCAAATCTTTTACATACCTCACTAAGGTTATGTAATTTTCTTCCTTTAGATTTCCATTTGTTCTGTATTTCCCCCCCCCCCAGGAATTTGTGGAATAGGGTCTTCATTTCTATTCCTTTATGTATTATCTCCTCCTTTAGAAATGTTTTTTTTATGCTAGAAACTTCTAGGGTCTAACCTACATATCGTTGATGAGATTTTCTGTACTGTTAATTCTGCTCTCTACTGCTTTCAATATAGATTTTCTGACTTTATATTTTTCATTTTCTGGCAGTGTATCCTTAACTACCTCTCTTTCACCTCAAATTGTTCTCTCATGACTTTCTATTTCTTTTTCATAGATTGCAAAGCAAATGCTTTGTACAATTTTCTTGTTTCCTTTAATGAAACATTTTTTCATGGGCATTTTCTTCCCCTGAGTCTTCAGGGCAGGGTTACTTTTCCCTTGTGCCATATGATTTCACTGGTACTTTTTATTTATCCTAAAACAAGAGGAGAAGTTCTCTAGAGGATTTAATATTTAACACGAATTGTTGTGAGATTGCTCTTAGTCATACCATGCATGTTGATAGAAAGATTCTGTTTGCTAGGTGGAGACTAAGTTAATGTTCACTCAATCTAATTTCCAGTATTCTAGCAAGCATTTTTCTAGCAAGGCACTATTAGACTGAGATGTACTTTTATAATGTACTACTTGGTTCTCTGTCACTCTGAACATATGATAGAGTACTGGAAAAATAATATAATCTTTAGTATCTACAAATCTGAAGGTGTTCCTATCTCTCTACCTGTGTATAACATTCTTACCATGTGAACTATATAGATCTGTAATACAACAAACTGTTGCTAGTCCATCCCTCTACTTTCTTTGATATCTTTTCTGGGAGTTGCAGTCTCAGAATAAATATGAATAAATAATAATAGGCATTGATGAGAAAGAAAAAAGACTCTGTCTTTTAAGTGCTTCAACCATGTAGCAGGAGGCAAACTATTCTATTTTAAGGTGTTACAAATGTGTCTGTCTTTCAGAGCCAAATGGCAGATAGCAAGGAAGTAACAAAATGTCTTCCTACAGTAGAACTGTTCTATTCAAAAAGGTAAAATTGCATATGCCACTGATTGTGAGTCTCAAGTGAGTGCTGAATTTGGAGTTCTGAACATTTCTTCCAAATTCTGATCACATGTTGAATATGAATAGTTGTCACTGTTCTTATAGAAGTTGGGGATGGGGGGAGAATGAATCTGGGAATACTAGCCTAATTACAACCTAACCCAGGCCACAGAAGGGTGTTCACTATTCATCATATAGATTATTGCTTTAACGAGAAAATGTATATTGATTTTCAAATATAAGAATTGATTTATAGCAACTTTTAGAACATAATCCCTTGGCATATCAAAAACTGCCTGTATTTAGCTTCATTTATTATATTCTTTAATGGCATAATCATTGTTAAGTATAAAAAACATTAACCAAATCATAAATTATCACATAAAAATATGTGAGTTTTTTTCCCTCTGATGTATTAATGAATCTGGTCAGACCTAACATTTTTGTTTCTTAAACTATAAGACCCAGGAGCCTTCAGTCAATATGTTTATCTTATCCATCCATCCAACTAATAAGTTCTTATAATGTGTCACCAAGTCTAATGTGTATTAGGATTACAAAGAGAAGTGAAGCTGATTAACGATTTAGGTAATTTTTTGGGAAGTAGGGATGCTCATTTGGATTTCTTTATTGAGCTTTACTTTTTCACATACCATAAAATTCACTCTTTTTGGTGCACAGTTCTGTGACCAAAACACGAAGTTGTGTAACCACCATGACAATCAAAAAAACAAGTTCTACCACCAGCCCAAAACTCCCTTATGCTCCCTTCTCAATCATTTAGTTTTGCACATATTGAGTCTGAGATGTCTGAAAGACACCCTGATGACAATGTTCAATAAAAAGATTAAAAAATTGGGCCTTAAGACTATGGAGAAATCTGTGCTGGAAATAAAAGTTTGGGAATTTCCCCATAGATTGGGCTGAAGTTACGGGGCAGAGACTGCCTGAAGCACAAGCAAAATGAAGGTAGTTTGAGGATGGAACCTTTAGAGACATCGATATTTACATGGCAAATGGAAAAAGAGGAAAGCAATATTATAAAGGGGAATGCAAGAAGCGAAAAAGAGAACTTTGAAAGTGAGAGTTGTCAATGGTTAGTGGCAAAGCACGCAGCAGTATCAGGTTAACATAAGAACCAAAGCACAGCTTGACAACTAAAAAGTTATCACTAACTTCAGTGAGAGCAATTTCACTGGATTGATGGGTATAATAGTCTAAGCACAATGCTTTGCAGAGTTACTGGGAGACTTGAACAAAAAGGTAAGATTTAGAATGGTGGCTAACAGAACATGCCAACTCAAGGGAGGAAAGGCATTAATATGGTTATAAGTTGAGAAAAGAGAGCTTGTAAGGATAGAGCCAGAAGGAGAAGCTTCAATTAAGAACACGTAAGATAAAATGTATTGCATAAAAAATGAGGTACATCTCCTTCTAAGGTGGAGATGCTCAACAGTAAAAGCAAGCACAGAACTCCTTGATATTTACCCAAATGAGTTGGAAACTTACGTCCATAGATAAATTTGCACACAATATTTATAGCAGCTTTATTCATAATTGCCAAAACTTGGAAGCAACCAACATGTCCCTCAACAGGTGAATGGATAAACAAACTGTGGTACATCCACCCAATGGAATATTATTCAGTGATAAAAAGAAATGAGCTATCATGCACATTAAGACATGGAGGAAACTTAAATGCATTATTAGGTGAAATATGCCAACCTGAAAAGGCTACGTGCTGTATGATTCCAACTATAAAACATTCTGGCAAAGGGAAAGCTATGGAGACATTTCCAAGGTCAGTGGTTGATAGGGGTTCTGGGGTGGGAGGGAGGGAGGGATGAGTAGGTGGTGAACAAGGCATTTTTAGGAGAGTGAAACTGTTCTGATATTGTAATGGTGGATACCTGTTGCATCATTATACATTTCTCAAACCCACGGAATGTACAACACAAAGAGTGAGCCCCGACACAAACTATGAACTACAGTTAATAATGTATTCACATTGGCTCATTGATTGCACCAGATGTACCAAACTAATCCAAGATGTTAGTAACAGGGAAACTCTGAATGAGGGGCTATATAGGAACTCTCTGTACTTTCTACTCAACTTTTCAGTAAATCCAAAACCTCCCTTAAAAAAACAAAAGCAAGCATAAAAGTGTAGGATAGAGAAGAAAGTTAAAATAGTTCCCATGTGGTGGACTATTATTTTCATTAATTAACAGGAGTGTTTATTGAGTGGGTATCTCTCAGTAAATGTTCTATCACATTCTAGATATTAATATCCAGAATGATGGGATACTTCCTAATTGAGTTTTCCTGAGATTCAAATGTCCAGATGGCAGGTGAACCAGTGCCTACTGACATAAGGAAAACAGTATTAACTTTCAATACACAGATGCTTATCACTGGCATTTCTGTAACTGATAAATTTCTTGAAATTTGATTCATACCTCAATCTACTAATTTATCTAAATCATGGTATCTAATTTGAACCATATTACACTTAACTTTAGTAAATATGCCCTTTAATTTTTTTTTGGAAAAAATGCATTCTTGAAGAAAAAAAAATGTTTTCATCCAACAGAGTTGCACCAGAGTTGTAAAACATCATAAAAAAGTCTTTAAATTTATGTACAATTATAGGGATCAGAACAATAATACATATTTAAAGACATCCTAAATTTTCAGGGCCCTATTATTTATATTTTCATTGTGTGAAAATATAAAAGATTCTAATTTCCTGATAGGTTTCACTGAGTGTCACTTCAAAAGGCCAGATAACACCTGTGGTTCTCAAAGTGTGATCTGTAGACCCCTGGAAGTCTCCTAGTCCATTTAAGGGGATCAGTGAGGGCAAAGCAATAACACTAAGATAATTATCTGCTGTTTCACCATGTTGACATTTTCAATGATGTTGCAAAAGTAACTATGGATAAGGCAGCTGACCCCTTAACATGAATCATGGCTATAGAACCAAACTACTAGTAATCATTATAATCATTGCTATGCATTCAGTAAAAAACCTACTTTCACTTAAGAATGTCCTTGATTAAGCAGTAAAAATTATTATTTTATTAAATCTTGAATCTTGAGTATACACCTTTTTTGTATTCAGTGAGATGAAATGGGAAGTATGGATAAAGCACTTGTGCTGCATATCAAGTGTAATATCGTACTTTGAGGAAAAGCTGAGTTGGGAGTTAAAAAAGCCTCATTTGTCAGGTTTACTTGAAACACCATGTTTACTTGAGAGAACTATTGACCAACTATGTTATTCAGGCATTTGTCAAATATTTTGTCAAAAATGAACAAAGAGAAACTGTCATTTCAAGAACTCACAGTATTTGTTACCAAAGGTAAAAAACAGATTTTTGAGTAGAAATTAGAATTTTGAAAAACTTGTATTTGTTATTATGAGCTTGACAACTTCCCAATACCTAAAGAATTTTCTGATGAGATTGGTGGTGATATTAATGAATGTGATTTCTTAAATACTGTATAATGAAATGTGTCAAAATATGGAAGAGCTACATAACCCAGTGAACCAATATTTTCCAAATGATCAGTGCATGATGTTACAAAATCATGCATGGGTAAAAGATCCATTCAAATTACAAGACAGACCAATGGAATGTAATGTAAGTACTAAAAGTTCATTCATATGCTTTCACATTCCATACTGCAAACTAACCTTTAAGAAACTATCACTTGTTGAATTTTGGTGTGGTGTCAAATGAGAATATCCACAATTATTTTAAAAATGCTTTAAAGACAATCCTCCCTTTTCCAGCTACCTATCTGTGTGAAACAAAATTGCTTTCATCTAATTTAATATCACAAAATATCACAACAGACTGAATGCAAAAGCCAATATAAGAACCCAGCTGCCTTCTGTTAAGCTAGACGTTAAATATATTTATTAAAATGTAAAACAATGCCATTCTTCTCATTTTTTGGAAAAACAGAGTTTAAAAACTCTATTTTTTTGGAAAAATAGAGTTAAAAAATAGAACTTTTCAGAAAAATGTTATCTATATTAACATGTAATGAGCTTATCACATTACACGAGTTATTTTAAGTCATTTAATTAATAGATATATTTAAAATTTCTCTTTTGTATTTCTACAATGGTAAATGTTGATACATATAACCCACAGAAACAAAAGCTCTTTGGGGTCCTCAATTATTTTTAAGAGTGTAAAGGGTTCTCAAAAACCACTAGAATAAACTATTATTAGACAAGTTTACCTGAAAATGAAACCACAGTTCCTAATCAATGATTTAGAACATGATAGTAAAAGGCTGATTTGATACTTAGTATAATATCATGATTAGAACAAGTCATAAAACATTCTCTTGATACTTAACTTACAAAGAGAATTCTGTTTTACTAATTTCAGTTGTGATGTAGTCAATTTTTCTCCTCCTTGACTTTTATTCTCTTCATCACCCTCCTCATCTTGCACTACAAAGTCATCAATAATATAATCATCTCCATCTTCATCATATTCATAATCATCTTCCTCCTCCCCCTCCTCCTCATCATCATTTTCATCACTGCTTGGGCAGGATTTCTTTTCAGAGTCCTAATTAAATTAAAACATACCTTTTAGTAAAGTGTACCTTTAAAAAATTGTCAGTATGGATGTGAAATTAAAAGATTAAATCCGAAATAAAAAAATGATTTGTAGAAATTAATTTTATATTTTAAGGTTAAAAAAATCTTGTCATGTTAAATGTTGAACTTTTGAAATTAGGAAGAAGATAATATACCCTGGTAAGTGAAATAAAATGTTTAAAATCGACATTAAGATAATAAGTAGACATTAAAAACAGGAAAGACCAAATTTTAAAAAAGTCTTTCAATTTTAAAAAAGAGTAGAAGAATGAGGCTCATAAAAAGATAATATTATTAGATACAATACTGCAATCAAACATGTCCAAGGAAACTTGACTAAAAAATAAATTTTAGAATTATTGTGAAATAGAACAGACTCAGCACTTTGATTTTTATAAAATACTTTAAATAAAAATTTAAAAACAGTAACAAAACCAATAAAATATAACACACCTCGAAATCTCTACTACTACTGCGTCTCTGACGAGATCTCTGTTTCGAGAGGTCTTGCAGTTTCTGGAGCTGTTCTCGCTTTCTTGCGGCTAAAGTTTTTTCGGGTTCTTTTTGCTCCATCTCCACTGAAGAACATTCATCTTCAACCACTCTACGCGGATGTTTAACGCCCACTTTTCTAACTAGGATATCACTGTCGTCACTTTCATCACTGTCGTACATCACAGAGGATATCCTTTTTCTCTTCCCTCGCTTGATGTGTTCTTCTTCTAAATCCTCCTCTGGTATTTGTCCAGAGTGTTTGTTGAGATCATCTTCCTCTTGACCTGAATGCTTTTCAAGATCTGGTAAGTCAATACTTCCATGTTTGGTTTTGTTCTTTTCTTCTTCATATGTTGAACTGTTGTCAGTGTTAATGAGATGCTTACTATTGTTTCCTTCACTTTCAACTTTAATTAATTTAAGCTCTCTTTCATTTTCTGGCTTCTTATTACTATCAAGCCCCTTGTTACTATCAGGTTCTTCGTCACTGTCAACACTTTCATTATTGTCAACACTTTCATCACTATCAAGCTCCTCATCACTCTCAAGCTCATCATCACTATCACATAATTGTGAGAGACTACTTCTTTTAGTCCGCCTCCAATCCACTCGAGATTTCTGTTCACACTCTTGAGTTTTAGAATTTTTCCTCGTTTCATGTCTTCTAATATGTACCATTTTCACTTAAGCTTCTACAAAATAAAGTTATTAGGAATATAATAATGACAACCAGATTACAACAATGAATGCATTTATGGTACAAACTATATTTATTTGGTGTTATTAAATGGTTCACAAAGGTAAAATCACATGAAATATCTGAGTGAAGATGGTTGCATAATTTGCATAACAAATTATGCAACAAATTATTTATTGAACATCTATGAAATCATCATATGAACATCTATTCTGAATTATGTTGTATGTTGTGCTGAAAGAGGTTCATACAAAAATCATGGTCCTGTTCTTCAGACTATTACTATCCATGTGTAGAACTAAAACATAGAAACATATAATAATTAAGAAAAATGCAAGGTAGTATTCATTTAGTACCAAATGAGTGATAAAAAAATAACTGCAATAAAAGTGTAAAGATGCAGGAAGATCAGAACAGCAAGTGTTTCACTGAAAATTTTATTGAACAGATATGATCTGATAGACCGCTGAAGAATTGATTAAATTTGAACAGAAAGAATGAAAGACAAAGGGATTTCAGGAAAAAATGATAAAGTCAAAACTTTGGCACTGAGAACGAACATGACATGTTTAGTAAATAAGTGTGACCAAAAAGGTGTGAAAAAAGGCTTTATGCTGGAAAAAAGAGACCAGTATAGAAAGGTAGGGTGGGATTACAGAATGATTCCTCCCATAAGCAAAGAAGAATTCTGAATAGAGAAATTACATGAATTATAACATAAAAGTTAAACATTTATATGAAGAAAGTTATAAAGTACTAAGTGACATAAAATAGATAACTGTGCAAAACTGAGCGATAACTTATCTACCAAGATTTCAGCCTCCATATATTTTAGTAAAATGGCAATGGCTTTAAACCATTAAAAGTTAAAGATACAATATAATCCAATAGAAAACTTACTAACAATCCAATAACATAGGTGAAAAAACAAAAAAGTTTCATGGTGAAGCAGAGCATGGTATTGGGAAGGAAAACAAATGATCTAAGTTCCTGATTCAGAAAAGGGTGAACTCCATCAAAATTATCACAAGTATACAGTAAAAGAACAATTAGAGACAATTTAACTAGAAAAACGGTAACACATATGTACTTCAGTGGTTGCTAAGGAAAACAGAAATATGATCACGATGTAATGAGACTGACCTCATAATACGCATATAAGAACTTATGTATTCAATAGAGTGCTGTCTCCTTCAAAGAAATCACATTATGAGGCTGATTGTTCCAATATTTCCACCATGGCACAGAATATTCTGGAGATTTTCTATTTTATTTTCAAAAAATATGAAAATAATCACACTTCATTTTTTATCCCAAAGAGACATTTAAATATCCACTTTATTCACTTGTCTTAGTTATAAGGGACTGTTACCAGCTTCCAGAAATGAAAGGCAATTTGAAAAGATGAAGATTAACTACTATTAAAGATATTTTTTAAATGTGCTGCAAACTCTGATGGTAATTCCAAAACTAGAACACCAAAAATTTTTTGAGCAATGGCAGTGTTACTGAACCAAGTTTATAGCTTCCCAAGATGATTATCTTTTTAGTTGGCGGGGGGGAGATACCACCCATTTCATTGTACAAATTCTGTTATGTTTATAAGGCAATGTGACTGCTTCTATAATGGTAACAACTCATATAAAATCAGAACAACAGTTGCTAAGATTATACACAAGAAATTATAATGTAGGCGACCTTATGACAGTAACTGCTACAAGATACATTCAGCATTGCAACAGTGATCTACCAAATCTTAATCCATAGACCAAATATTCTGTTATTTGAAATTACACTTAGGTTGCATTTTACAGGAGGTTTATATTAAAATCAGCAAAGAATAAAACTGTGTGTGGTCAAAATTACTCTTTTTAAAGATCTCTATATTATTCTTCAAAGTATGGATTATTGTATACCATACTGCTGCAAAATATGTCCCCCCAGTTTCTCTTTCAGGTTTTAAACAGATTACTGTTTTTTTTCTTTTTATTAAACACCAGATAAACTAGGCACGTTATATTTTGAAGCCATATAGTACAAAGAAGTATTTCTTAAGCATATATAGTTATAAATTTGCATAAGCTAACTGTGCATGTGCTTTACACTACAATAAGAAGGTAAGGCTTTTTTATAAATCTGTCTGAATTGGGAGAAATAAGGAAAACAAGTTTATGAAAACAAAAGACAGATATGGCCTCAGCAGATACACTAAAGTATGGACAGGAGGAATATTAAAGTGAAAGATGATTTTATTAGTACTCAAAACCAGTTTCATACACACTAGATGATTATCTCACAAAACTATACCATGTGCAAAAGACAGTCATCATTTCAAGAAGTGATTCCTATGACAATGATAGAAATGATTAAGAATGTCACACTATTCAAATACCTATGCCTGCACAGAGTTAAGCTATTAAAAAACGCTATATGTATAGTAATTTTCAGTGCATTTTCAAATATATTTTAAAATCCTGACAATGATCCTAAAAGGAAGATATTATCTATCTCCATTTATAAAAATCAAAGCCGGGACTTCCCTGGTGGTGCAGTGGTTAAGAATCCGCCTGCCAATGCAGGGGACCTGGGTTCAATCCCTGGTCTGGGAAGATCCCACATGCTGCGGAGCAACTAAGCCCGCACACCACAACTACTGAGCCCGCGCTCTAGAGCCCTCGAGCCACAACTACTGAGCCCATGTGCCACAACTACTGAAGCCCGTGTGCCTAGAGCCCGGGCTCTGCAACAAGAGAAGCCACAGCAATGAGAAGTCCATGCACTGCAACAAAGAGTAGCCCCTGCTCGTCGCAACTAGAGAAAGCCCGCACACAGCAATGAATACCCAACGCAGCCAAAAAATTAAATAAAATTAAAAAAAAAAAAAAAATCAAAGCCAAGGATGTAGAGTTTAAATGACTTACCGAAGATCACACAGCTCGTCAGTGACAGAGCAGGGATTAGAAACCAGGTCTCCTGATTCCCCGTCCAGTGCTACACAATGACTGCTGCCAATATTATATTTGTGCAAGGTAGGAAAAGTTATGCCTTCAAAAAGTCATTATTTTATCTCTCATTCAGGCTAAATTTTAGTTTCTGAAAATAATCATTAAAACAGTTTGACTAAGAGTTTACAAACATGCTTTTTAAATTATGTAACTGAATTTTAGTGCACATGAATTAGGCCAGAAACGTCTGTAAATTATTTATCTAACAGGCAAGAAAAGAATGTGCAAAACAGATGAAAATTTGCAGACTTCCCTCTGCCACCTTACTGATGACACTGATCACAAAATTTAAGGGATTCCCCACTGAGTCAAAAAGTAAAGAATCCAAAGAAAGGCAGTCTCTGATGAGAAAAAATTTATTTTGGAAAGCTGCAGTATTGAATGTTTGAGGAGGCAAATTTTATGTAAACAAATCAAATTTCATTTGGCCAACTGCCAAATTTCCAGGGCATCTCTTATATTTCAAAATTGCTGTTTATATCAATAATGTCAAAAAAATCTGTCATTGAGAAGGAAGATAATTTGATTATGGTTGGCTCCTCTTTTTAAATGTGGATACTTTTACTGCGTGAGCTGGGGAGGGAAGAAGGATGACAGAGGGAAAAGGTGAGTGAACTGAACCCGAGGAGAGAAATGAGAAGATAAAGCTAGGCTGATGGGTAAGATATCTCTTGATCATTAGAATTCATTCAGAAAATAATCCATGCAAATGGATGTAATTTCTATATATGCTGAGTATACACTCAATTTTTTGAAATGAAAGTTTAATCAAGCTTCTTTAATGATACCTTACCTTTAGGCAAAGAGAAAAAGAGACTCCAAACAGAGAGCATTAAATAAGTGAATGAAGATGATCAATACTATGACATCTTTGTGTTTCATGGTTAAAATCATGTAAATAGCACATACTATCTTGTCTGCCAAAAATGTCAAGGCAATAACCCATAAGGCTTGTGTTCTTTCTCTAGCACGGTAACTCTACAACTAAAAAGGGTACTTTGATGCCACCTGAATTTCTCATCAGAAGAAATATCCTTTATTCTAGACTTTGAGGTTAATTCATCAAGAAAAGAGTCATTCTAGGAATCATCGACTTGCCCTATGAACAATGTAGGTGGTTGTTTACACTTAAAAATTTGAAGGGCAGTGGAACCCCAGCCATTACTTGAAATTCCACCAGAAGGGATGCATCCTATTTGTAAAACATTATCCCTCTTGATGTTTCCTTTTATATGACAATTTGGAGAGGAAACCTTAATAAACCAAAGAAACAGTCATTGAATGTATACTATGTGCCAGCACATGCTCGGAGCTGTGGCGTTTCTAGAATTCAACAACACGGTCTCTGCTCCCAAGGAGCTCACAATCTGACGAGATTATTTGGGACACCAAAACAAGCCAGCGTAATACATGATTTAAGGGCTACAGAATATGATTCTTTTCTTGTTCTTATCGCATTGCTGTGAATAAATTTATCATAGTTCTTCCATTGGCTGGAAAACAGGGCAGCACAACAAAACAGAAATGGGAAATAGGAAAATATGAAGAAACATAAAGGGAGGAAAGCCAATGTCCGCCACTTAGAATTACGGTTTAGTACGACACAATTTCGCATAGAGGGGATCCTGCCAGCTTGCCTTCCCCGACAACTATAGTATTCATTAAAATCTGTAACACTGAAGATGGTTCGCTAAATTCAGCAGGGATGAGGGGCCGAGGAAGGAACAGAGCCTCTCGGGAGTTAACACCACAGTCATTTTCATGATTACAAACCTGTCTCTTCGGCGGGACGCAGACACCTGGCGCAGATCGCCCGTCCGTCTGCTACTCACCCCCTGGAGGGAGGGGGCACCGTAGCTAGGAAACGGGACCCTCTGACAGAGCTTCGTGATGACGGGCGCGGGACGTCACAAACCCCCGGACCTTAGAGGAGCTCGGCCCCCAGAAAACAAACAAGGATTTGGAAAAGCCAGAAACCCGCGAAATCACCCGCGGAGCCCTGCGCATCAGCCCTGCCCACTTCCCCTTCGCGGAAGGAACTGGCACCACGCCCACTGCAGCTCTGCCCCGGCGGCCCACAAGTGGAGCGACGCGCAGAAGGGAGCCGTCCCGCCTACCCAGAGAGCGCCGGCGGGGATTTTTTATCCCCGCCCTTCTAATAAACCATTAGCAGCCAGAGCGGGAGAGAGTCCCCACCCCGAGGTGGTCCGCACCGCCCCCGCGCCCTCACCTTTCAAATCTCCTCTGCCTCCGCCTCCACCTTTGCCTCCGCCCAGGTACGCAGTCCAGACTGGCGACGCTCCTCCTCCTTCCGGGGACGGGGGGAAGTCCCGCCTCTGGGAGGGCCGAGGGGCGGGGTCGGCGGTGGGAGGGGGCGTTTCCGGGAGCGTATGGTGGGGGGGGAGGAGCGGTCGACGCGCGTTAGGCAGGGAGTGTTACAGGGTCCTGGTTCCAACTGAGGTGGGGAGAGGGGGCTCGGCGGGCAGTGAAGAACGGGGAGGACTGTGTAGGCTAAGTACGCCAGCGCGGGGAAGTGGGGCTTGCGGTGGAAGGGGCTGACTGCTGGGAAAGGAATCCAACGTAACCGTCCCTCTGGGGAAGGGGGCCAGTCCCCGACTCCCTGGCTCTTCCGCTCTCTGCTGTAACTTTGGGGTGTGGCGGGGGTTAGTGACGGCCGTTGACCCGGGATCTGGGCGTGAAGGAGGCTTGTGGTCACGGTGGGGTTATAGTCTTTCTCGCGGCCACTGGGGGAATAAAACAAATGTTTGTAATCCGGATTATCCGCGGTGACTTGGGGCCTCCTCTACTGCCCATTTAAAGTTAAAGGCCTGTTCTCTCAGACTTCCGCCCCTCTGATCGTCCTTTGCCGTCTCTTTGCCAGCCAAGCCCAGCCAGGGGAGGGGTCAGGGCCACCAGGTGCCTGGTAAGGTTGAAAGACTGAGTGTGTAAGGCTGTGTTAAAGTGAGTCTGTGAGAGAAGGCAGGATTTAGAGGATTGCTTCCGTGTGAGTCTGGGGTGAGTACCTGAGTCCCAGAGCCTCACCATGTCAGGGAAACGGAAGCGTGTGGTGTTAACTATTAAAGATAAGCTTGATATAATAAAGAAACTTGAAGACGGAGGTTCTTCCAAACAACTGGCAGTGATTTATGGAATTGGCGAGACAACAGTTCGGGATATAAGAAAAAATAAGGAAAAGATTATAACTTACGCAAGCAGTTCTGATTCCACAAGTCTTCTGGCCAAGAGGAAATCTATGAAGCCATCCATGTATGAGGAACTGGACAGAGCAATGCTGGAATGGTTCAACCAGCAAAGAGCAAAAGGGAATCCCGTGTCTGGACCAATTTGTGCAAAAAGGGCAGAGTTCTTCTTTTATGCTTTGGGAATGGATGGTGATTTTAACCCCTCTGCCGGTTGGCTAACTCGTTTTAAGCAGCGGCACAGCATTAGAGAGATTAATATTAGAAATGAAAGATTAAGTGGAGATGAGACAGCTGTGGAAGATTTTTGCAACAACTTTCGAGACTTTATTGAACGAGAGAATTTGCAACCGGAACAGATCTACAATGCAGATGAAACTGGACTGTTTTGGAAATGCTTGCCTTCCAGGACTTCAGTAATCAAAGGTAAATGCACAGCCCCTGGGCACAAGTCAATTGAAGAAAGAGTCACTATCATGTGTTGTGCCAATGCAACAGGTTTACACAAACTTAAGCTTTGTGTTGTGGGGAAAGCAAAGAAACCTCGCTCCTTCAAGTCAACTGACACCTCAAACCTGCCAGTCTCTTATTTCAGCCAAAAAGGTGCATGGATGGATCTTTCCATTTTCCGACAATGGTTTGATAAGATCTTTGTGCCACAAGTTCGCGAGCACTTAAGATCCAAAGGCTTGCAAGAAAAGGCTGTGCTCTTGTTGGATAATTCACCAACACATCCAAATGAAAACGTCCTGAGGTCAGATGATGGCCAAATATTTGCTAAATATTTACCACCTAATGTGGCTTCGTTGATTCAGCCCTCAAATCAGGGAGTCATAGCTACAATGAAGAGAAACTATCGTGCAGGTCTTCTCCAGAACAACTTGGAAGAAGGCAATGACCTGAGATCATTCTGGAAGAAACTAACTCTGCTAGATGCACTTTATGAAATAGCAATGGCATGGAATTTAGTAAAGCCAGTTACCATTAGCAGAGCATGGAAGAAGATTCTCCCTACCATAGAGGAAAAAGAAAGCCTGGACTTTGATGAAGAAGATATCTCAGTGGCTGCTGTGGCTACCATTTTACAACACACCAAAGGATTGGAAAATGTGACTCCTGAGAACATTGAAAAATGGCTTGAAGTGGACAGTACTGAACCAGGCTATGAAGTCTTAACTGACAGTGAAATCATCAGAAGAGCACAAGGCCAGACAGACGAATCCAGTGAAAATGAGGAGGAGGAAATAGAACTGATTCCAGAGAAACATATTAATCATGCAGCTGCTCTCCAATGGACTGAAAATTTATTGGATTATCTAGAACAACAAGGTGATATGATTCTGCCTGATAGACTGGTGATACGTAAACTTCGAGCCACCATCAGAAATAAGCAGAAGATGACAAACTCAAGTCAGTAATGGCATATCAGCATTACCATTGTTTTGGTAATTGTGTTAACTCTTGACCTCTGCAATATGGCTTAATTTTCTTTGTGTTCTGAATTCTCAGACACAGCCCTGTGAAATACAGATACGAAAAATGTATCTGAAGTGGTTTGAGGATTATGTGTTTTGCAGCATCTGTCTCTTGTCCCTTTATCTGTGTTGATAATCAGAAGCTGATTCTGTATAGGTATAAATTACACGTAACGTATGTATTCACTTTTGTAGATCTACAATTATCCCTTCCATGACAGTGGCATTCCATAAATTTTCTAGCAGAAGTTACAGGTAACAGTGAACAGATTGAGCACTTTCCTGAAATCTTTTGTTTGATTTGTGAGGGCTGCCGCAGTAACCTTTCTTTGTGCTAACCATCTTAAGTGGTTGTTTGTTTTGTATACTTGTATACACTGATGGAATGAGGAATATCTATATTGTTAGATTTCAGGGTGATCTATAATAATTCAAAATGAAGTTCAAAATGAAGGGGAAACTGATCTATGAATTAATAAAATAACTTAGAAATCATGCTTTTCTTACATTTGTTTGGGGGGGACTTTTTTCTGGAAGTAAAGTAAATATAGGAAGTGATTGCTAAATTAGAAAACTATTGGAAAGCTTATATATAAGATATTCTGACCTATTCATTTGTAGAAACTGGGAGTTGAAAATTTGGGGAACGTTAGGTTATTTATACAAAGGGAATAAATAGGCTCGTTTTAATTGGGTCTTTTTTAAAATTATATTATTAATTGGATAACAGTATAGGTTTATTATTTATTCATCTAATTATAGTACAGGTTTTATAATGTTACATGTGGTGATGTGAGCTCCCACCCTATATGTGAGGGAATATCTTGGGTATTTGAAAGTTTGTTTTTTTTTTACTATGCACTTGAAAATGTCTAAAATTTGAAAAAGTTCGTCATACCTTCTCCTTTTATTTGATATGAAAAGAAGAAATGAATAAAGTTTTTATTTTTAATAAGCTGTAAATTACCTGTTTTATGAAGAAAGCAGAAATAATTATGGAAAGTGCTAGATTCTAAGGAATTTCATCATTTATTATTTTGACATTTGTAAAAAGGTATTCCTGAATTCATTTGTCAGAATTTTGATAAACTTGCTTAACAGTGTAGGTTTATTCAAGACATTGAAAAGATTTTACCTATATGAATATTAATTTCATTTGTAACTTAAAAGCAAATTGTCTGCATATTATTTCATATTTTGGCCCTAAATTAAAAAAAAAAAACGAATTCTCTATCAGTGATTTTTGAAAGGTTTAACTTTTTCATTGAAATACTTTGCATTTTATAATGACTTTCTTAGAGCTCTAAAGCTTCAAAAATACTTGTAGCTTTCCATAATTTCTGTTTTCTTCATGATATATGTCTAGGTTTTTTAAAAAGACTTATCTGTAACCAGAACTGTTTAAAAATTGTATTTGTTGCATGAATTGCCTCAGAAGTTAACATACATATTGAATCAGATAATAACACATTTTGCTATAAATTAAATTGTATATAAAAATTTTTTCATTTTTCTAAAATGAAAATATGTACTAAAAAGCTTCTTGGAATTTCTGTCTGGATTTGCTCACTGTTTTTAAAATTAACCTTGTCAGTGAAATTCAGCTGTATCATTGCCACCTAGTGGTAAAATTAACATTACTGTTAAACTGTGTGGTTTTAAACTTTAATATCTAGTAAAAGGTTCACTGTTTTGTGGCCTTGAGTGTGAATCTTGTGACTCTTTCTCTATCCTGTGAGAGACTGGCTCTTCTTTCTTTGGTTTGTAGCTATTTGCTCTTTTCTGAAAGCTGCCAACAATGGTAGACTAAAAGTTCTGTTTTGGACTCTTCTATCCTTAAACATAATTATAAAAGCTGCCAATTACTGAATACCGTGTTGTGTTCTAAGCAGTGTATTTATATCAGTAACCCTAAAATTATGAATTAGGTGGAAATACTGATGCTCAGCTCATACTCTTAATTGCTGAAGATCACTTGACTACAGGTAAGAATTTAAACCCAGGTATTTGATGCCAAAGCCTACATTTATTTTCTCCAGCCTAGGCTAACCTCTTAACCTTTCCAATCTTCAACATTTATTCCTTGCCACCTTCCTCCACCACCTGCCACCGGTGTCTGAATTTACTTATCTATTTTTCAGTGCACTTGTGGCAGCAGTTGCCCTTTCCTTTTACCCTTTTATGAGGTTAGCCTTCCTCTTGCACTACTCTCCATTTCCCTGTTTATCCACAGCCTAATAGCATTTGAAATTGGGATCATCTGTTTTCTGATTTCTGGTTAGCTGTGCTCAGTGAGGATCCTTTCTCACTTCAGCAATTTAAAACCCACCATTGGGAAAACAATTAATGCAAACCTTTCTCTTTAGTTCATGAGGTAATCTCAAAGAGAATTGAAGAGTTGGCACAGTATAGTCCCAACATGAAAGTCTTGCCTTCCCACAGTTGTTGGAAACCACTACCACCAAAGGCACATTAGCATGTATACACTCAGATCCATACAGATCAAAGGGGAAAAAAAAATAAACCCCCAAATGAGATGATATGGTGAAGAGAATGACCGTTAGGTTCAAATAAAAGAGGGGGTGGTTAGATGAGAAGAAAATTAAAAGGAAATGTGGCCTACAGGGAGGTTTGTTTTGTAATGATGTGAATTTTAACATCCTAGTCCCAGGTTACTGGCATGTGTTGCTCATTCGTAGATGGTCCCTGTAATCTCTGCTTTTCTCCTTTTCACCTTTGGAATGTTAAGCCGTCAGCACCAAGTTGAATGCATTTGATCAGTAGTTGGGACCATTTGGTGGATGACACCAGAAGATGTTTGGGTACCATATCTGCCCCAAAGTCATAAAGTCTTAGTTTCTAATGCCTCTTCCCTCAGTGCCCCACTGAAGGCTGTTTGGCTTTCTATTGCTCTATTAAGAAATTAGCCATAGAGTCATGTTCTCTCTAGTCTTACCAGGTTTTCCCATTGATGAGCCTTGATCAACTGAATAATGTTTCTCTAAACCCACACTCCTAGTAGCCAAGAATGCTGTGAGGGTAGGATTACCTGCAGAGGTTGATGCAGGAATTTAGAAACTTCCCTTCTATGAGAGATTTGGGCTTTTGGGGGGTGGATGGGTGAAAGGAGTGGAATTCCTTGCCAGGTTTAAATTCAGTGAATCAAAAGTTCATTGACTACTGGGGGTGATGTGTTTAGGAAAATATAAAGACGGGGAAGAGTGGTTCATGTACTAAAGATCTTGAAATCAAGGTGGAAAAATAATGTATTTGAGAAAAAACAAACCCATCTGGTTTAATTGTAAACTCATATAAGACAGCCAACATAATGTGATATGGATTATGTGAGGAAACCATAATGATTTAGTTTGCTTATTAATTCCTTCAGTGGCTTCTACGCTGTACATCCTCTACATTTTCAGCTTTTCTTTTTTTGGTTTTTACTACTCCTGAGTGACTTCATCCATTTCCATTACCTGCATGCTTATGAGCCCAAATCCGTCTCCAGTCACCCTGTCTTCAGAAGTCCAGATTTGTATCTTCAATTGAGAAGCAGTATTTCAGTCTGGAAGGGAAATTTAAATTGTTGTTTTGCTTTTCATCTATAGTAAACTGTCCATTAGCATCCTAATGTCAGAGCCAACTAGATGCGCTAAGGAGTTTTAAACAGTGCCAAATTAAGCTACTCTATATTGGTCTGTAATATCAAAGTAGATAATTATCTTTTCTTTTATATATATATATATCTCCTTTCTTAGTTAGCCTTTCCTGATGCCCTTGCCTCTGACCATTTCTTCCTATGGATAGCCGAGTGGTTTCTGTTTTTCGTACCCTTGTTGCTACTCGAGTACTAAAATTGAGTTTATTTTCCAACCGTTAACCTCCTTAAAAGACTATCATTCAAACTCTTTAGACCAAATACATTCCTTAGAAATGTACTCTTAACTGTTTTCCCTATTTAAAGCAGCTGGCAATTTACACAGTAACTAGTCGCATGCAATTAGAAGTTGGGGGTGAAAGAATGCCCAGAGGGTAGCAGTCGCTGGGAACACTTAATAATGTGAAAACTAGTGTCTGTAAGACCTCAGATTCTGTAAGACTTGTATTGTGAAGTGATTTTTTCATGTGTATCTCAATACTGGACTATGAGATCAAGGACCGTAGAATCAATGCTTTGAAGAATAGTATATATTCAGTCAACAAATGTGTACTCAACAAACACAAATTGTATTGTTCCTGTGTGTAAGACATTCTAGGCAATATATGGGATAAATGGATTAGACTACATTAGACTTATAATAGAGAGGAGGAGACAAATGTAAAAAAAAGGGAGAATGAATTGTATCACATTCTGATGGAGTGCATATACAAGACTAATTCTGATATGAGTGACATAAGGTAGTATAATCTGATAGGAGGAGTAAGTCATAACAATTGAGTTGGTCTTGAAAAATAACTACAATTTTCATGATGTTTTACTGTCTTCAGTCATTGCCAAATATCCTCCAGGGGGCAAAATCATCCCCAGTTGAGAACCATGGCTGTAGAGTTACAAGCTTACAGGTTTTTGGTCTGCTTTCCAAGTTATTGAAGGTAATACTTGAAAAATGTTTTTACCGCTATTCCATCTTACCAGCCTCTGCTAGTTGTTTCCCTGATGCCCGCTTCCTGATCACTAATTAATTCCACACATTTGAGATTTTTGTCACAGCAGCACCCAATTTCAAGATACCAATTTCTCTGTTGATCTGGGTAACTCTAGCTGATGAAAACAACCTCAGAATTTTAGAGACTTATAATACATGTGTTTCTCTGAGTAATCTTGTGATGATATAAAACTTGGTCGAAGCGTGATTTTCTTCAAGTTGTGATTCATGGGCCCAGGCTCCTTCCACCTTGTGATTTTGTGCTTGCTAGACCCCCTAGAGTCTTCTACATCCAGTTAGTAGATAGGAAAAGAGAGAATGAAGAATATACACTGCTTCTTAACTTCCTTCTATCAGAAATGATACGCATTATTTCTGTTCATATTCTAATGATGAGCACTCATCACCTGGCCCTACCTTGATACGGGGGTGCTCAGGAATAACTCCCAAACTAGGCAGCTGCTTCCTAATTATGACTTTTTACAATGGAAGGGGAAGGTGCACATTTTTAGTGAATAATTAGCCCTTTCTGAAACAAAAGTATATAATTGCAGTTATTCTTATAGAATCATCCATGGAGCTTTAAAAAATATCAACGCATGAGTCCTACTCCGAAAGGATCAGATTGCAAATTGTTTAGAGTAGTTACAGTGTATTTTTTTTTTAATGTTGCAGAGAATCACTAGTATGCAACCAAAGTTGAGAGCCACAAGATTATAAATTTGCAAGGTGAGTGGAGTAGATGTGGAGACAAGAGAATAACAGGCTCCTTTGATGGACCATAAGGTCAAGACTATGTATAGAGGTAGAGTAATGAGGAAGCTAAATAAATAAGCAAATAAGCATGTATATATGTCTCTGTGTGTTTTTAGGGGGTAGCTGATATCAGAGGAGAGAACATAGATCTTGAAAGCAGGAAACTTGTGTCTGAGTCCCAGTTCTACCACTTTTCAGTTCCAGAATTTCTAATTGGTTCTCTTTCATAAGTACCTATTCTTTCATGTATACAATAATCTTCCCTTATTTGAGTGTATGAATTTTACTTATCTGAAACATATAGTTTGAATTCTCTGTGATCTCTCACCTTTTCCTACCCTTTACTGAGTTCATAGTCCTTCATGGAGTTGGTACACTTCCAACATTTTGGTCATTCTTAATTGTGCATTCTTCACTGTAGCTGAGATTGCCTGAAAAAGTATGACCTCTGGGCTTTATACAGCATATATTATGGGAAGTATAGAAACATCTGCTAAGGTTTGGTTGGAGCCATTGATAGAACAAGGAATGGACATTATATCCTGTCAGATGTGGAACTTGAGAGCTCATTTTCTGAACTCGGATGCTCCCCACTCCTCCCGAGTTTACCAGGTACCAAGGGCATTATTCTGTTAATTACCCGAAGCTCTGCTTCTTCCTGAGCACAGGCATTATTTTCTTTTGTGCCTAGCCTGGAAGGTGGCGGTATATGCCTGGATCCTTGCACTAGGCCTCTTGTTGGTTATATCCGGACTCCTGCTCCCAGCTCTTGCCACCTCATTATATGGAACACAATTTTCTCACACGTAGTTTATGGTCCTCCAAAAGTTTACCTTCCTGTTTTGAAGATGGCTATACTTGGTTCTTTTAAAAGTACATACATACATATTTTTTTCTATTGTTTATATAGTTGATGTAAGATGAGAATGAAGCATCTGCTCTCTCCATTTATTTTGATATCAAAAGTCCTAGCCGTGTGATATTGGGTGAGTTTCTAAATCTCTGAGTCTTATCTCTAAAATGGGGATAATACAGATTGTTAAGAAGATTAAATAAAATAATGTACAACACTTTGTGAACTAATATGTTAGTTTTTATATTATTAATAGGAAGGATTAAAGGACTAGAGGGCATCAAAGATGAAGAGAAGAGTGGGAGAGTAAGATAATTGAAAGAATAGGGGTTTGTGGTCAAAGGGAGGAATTATAGAGGTCAAGATCGGCAACTCTAGGTATTTACAATGTGTTGAGCCAATATATACAATCAGGCTCTGGCACGCCCTTTTCAATGCTCTAAGCTTCTTTCTCTTACATAATGTGGGGATTAACCCTTTTATTCACACTCTAAGTCAGAAGGTGCTTTTTTTCATATTATAATTATACAACGTTTGTATATTCTCAATTTGAAGACCTCTCTAAAAGGGGAGAGTGGCATTTCAATATATCCTAAAGGTGTCAAGTCAACAAAAAGATCAATTTTGGTTGCAAATACCTTACAGGTATACAAATCTAATATTTGATGCAAAAGTTAATAAAGTTTAAAGGAACGGATAGAAATCTGAAAAGGAGAGATGGATAAGTAAAGGAATATCAAATAGATGAGTGACAAGCCACTCTGAAATTAAGACAATAAATGGGAGGCTCCCGCGGCCGAAGAGGCGGCCCGGCACAGCGCAGTCTGCTTGAGCGCTCACCGCAGCGAGGAGGTTTCCTCGGCCGTCCCGCCTTCCGCCGCGGTCCCCGGGCTGCGCTGCTCCAGCCGGGACGCGCGCCTCTGCGCTCCTCGCAGCTGCCACCCCCGCCGCCGCTCCCCACGCCGTCCGCACACACACCATGACGAAGAAAGAGAAGTCCTTCAACCAGAGCCTGGCCGAGTGGAAGCTCTTCTACAACACGACCACCGGAGAGTTCCTGGGGCCCACCGCCAAGAGCTGGGGTTTGAGCTTGCTCTTCTACCTAGTTCTTCTGTGGGTTCCTGGCTGCACTCTTTTCATTCACAAAGTGGGCTACGCTTCAGGCTCAACGATAAGGTTCCAAGATATCGTGACCAGATTCCTAGCCCAGGACTTATGGTTTTTCCAAAACCAGTGACGGCGTTGGATTTTTCATTCAGCGTGTCTAATCCAGAGTCCTATAGAGGGTACATTAATGACCTTAAGAAATTTCTAAAGTCATATGGCTTAGAAGAACGGAAGAATCTCACAGATTGTCCCGATAGAGCATTTTTTGAGCAGAAGCGTCTAGATTATACTTCATGTCGGTTTCCTCTTGTCTTACTTGAAGCACGCAGTGGTGTGGATGATCCCGAGTTTGGCTACTCCACAGGAAGCCCTTGTATTCTTGTGAAAATGAACAGAAAAATTGGATTAAAGCCTCAAGGAGAACCAAGGATAGAATGTATTTCGAAGGGTGAAAACACAGCAGTGCTATCAACTTATCCTTCTAATGGAACGATAGATTTAAAATATTCTCCATATTATGGGAAAAAATTGCATGGGAGCTATCTACAGCCATTTTTTGCCGTCCAGCTCATCTTTGGTAATAGAAATAACGTAAACGAAGTTAACAGTTGAGCGCAAGATTGATGGATCACCCAACCTAAAAAACCAGGAAGATCGTGACAAGTTTTTAGGACGAGTTGCATTCGAAAACACCATGCGTCCATAGTAGGAGTTAGGGTATCTCCACAGAGTAAACGTTGTGTTGTCTGTCTTCACTTGGTATCAGCTGGACCTGCCATTCCAGAATTATGAGACCACCTTGGAGAAAGGTGGAGTGGTACATGAGCCTGGGGTAGCATCATAATGTGCTTCCAGATCATAGTGTTCAGTGTCCTTCAAAGTAACTGCCTGTTGCCTCTGCTGCCTTTTGAACCACGTACAGTCACAAGATAGGATTGTGAACACCTGATTCTGAACATGTAAGATGGGGGTTTGTCCAATTTTTAAGTGGTTTAATTGCCTAGTGTCTAAAGCTTAATGTGCTGTGCTATGTAAATATTTTATAGATTTAACGCTGGTTAACTGTCACATTTTGATGCCAGCAAAGTTTTAGGGGATAAAATGGTACCTGACCAACGTCAAATGACTTTATAGCTGCAAGAAATGCAGTGTGTGAGGAGGAAAAAGGAAAATAAAAGTGGATTTGAATGGTTAAAAAAAAAAAAAAGGATAAATGGTATTAAGCAGCCAAGCATCTCTTCCATTCCCCCTTTTTATACATAATGCCTTTTGTCTGTCAGTCTAACAAAGTATATGCGTTCATAGCAACGCATTATCTGTAGACTGAGCCTCAGTTCTCTGCCTTTTGCTGTTTGATCTCTACATCCTCATACAAGAATGGCAAAGAAAGACCCTGAGTGGATTTGTCTGGTACTATCAATTGACACAGGTAGTAGGAAATTGTCAGTACATATGTGAGGGGAAAAAAATATACAAATTTCATTCTTTATAAAAGACTTATTTGATAAGGCTTTTCTTGTATGAGGCACGTAAAGACAAATTTTTGATGCAGAAATATATGAGGACTCCATGGCAACTGAAAACGAAAGGCTGTATTTGGTCATACAATTAAACACAAATGTTTTCTATTTTCATTTCAGTATTTAGGACTAGCTTATTTTTATTCTGTGTATTACAGATATTTTAACAAATGAAATAAAATTGAATGCAGTGGAAAAATCAATTCCATGAGTTAATTTTTAAGCTATATTTGTACATTCATCAGTAGAATCTCCTTTTTTCTAACCTTAAAGGGAAAAACTGTGTTTCACATAATAAACAATGAATGTCACTTAGATAAATATTTACCCTCTTAATTCTAGTACTTTGTAAGTTTCTTTAATGTGACTCTGAAATTTTGTCATTTATTCATTTGTTCATTTATTCATTCATCTCAAATATTTACCTACAAATATTGACCTACTCCATAACCAAAAATTTAATCATTCTCCAATTTCTTCTTGCAGATTTGTGTGATGATGAACTTGAAATTAAATCCTTGTATATTTTGTATGTTAGAAAAAAAACTTTTCTACTTTAGTCATCAGTGAGTTGATGAAGAAAGATACTCAGTAAGATTGATGATTTTTGATAAGTTTTAGCATACAAACTGGTTCTTAAAACCTTAGTTATTTTGAAGTTATCATTTAGAAGTGCTTATAATATGTAAATATTTATTCATTGGTTTCTATAAACACTAGATACAAATAGTCTGCTTTTTGACATATATTCCAGATACTTATACACAATACCATTCTATATTACCTAGAGATGATTTGCTGGCTTAAAAAAAAGAAAAAAAATACAAATAAAAATAAAAGCAGCAAGTTAGAGAAAAATGTTCAATAATGGTTATATTCAAAAAGTATTAAAATGTCTAAGATAGGAATTTTGTCTTTTTTTTTTGACATCTTTATTGGAGTATAATTGCTTTATAATGGCGTGTTAGTTTCTGCTGTATAACAAAGTGAATCAGCTATATGTATACATATATCCCCAAATCCCTTCCCCCTTGCGTCTCCCTCCCACCCCTCTAGGTGGTCACAAAGCACCGAGCTGATCTCCCTGTGCTGTACGGCTGCTTCCCCCTAGCTATCTATTTTACATTTGGTAGTGTATATATGTCCATGCCACTCTCTCGCTTCGTCCCAGCTTAGTCTTCCCCATCCCCGTGTCCTCAAATCCATTCTCCATGTCTGCATCTTTATTCCTGTCCTGCCCCTAGGCTCCTCAGAACCATTTTTTTTTTTTTTTTTAGATTCCATATATATGTGTTAGCATACCGTATCTGTTTTTCTCTTTCTGACTTACTTCACTCTGTATGACAGACTCTAACTCCATCCACCTCACTACAAATAACTCAAATTCGTTTCTTTTTATGGTTGAGTAATATTCCATTGTATATATGTGCCACATCTTCTTTATCCATTCATCTGTCGATGGATACTTAGGTTGCTTCCATGTCCTGGCTATTGTAAATAGAGCTGCAATGAACATTGTGGTACATGACTCTTTTGGAATTATGGTTTTCTCAGGATATATGTCCAGTAATGGGATTGCTGGGTTGTATGGTAGTTCTATTTCTAGTTTTTTAAGGAACCTCCATACTGTTCTCCATAGTGGCTGTATCAATTTACATTCCAACCAACAGTGCAAGAAGGTTCCCTTTTCTCCACACCCTTTCCAGCATTTATTGTTTGTAGATTTTTTGATGATGACCATTCTGACGGTGTGAGGTGATACCTCGTTGTAGTTTTGATTTGCATTTCTCTAATGATTAGTGATGTTGAACATCCTTTCATGTGTTTGTTGGCAATCTGTATA
This sequence comes from Eubalaena glacialis, assembly GCF_028564815.1. Classification (NCBI taxonomy): domain Eukaryota; kingdom Metazoa; phylum Chordata; class Mammalia; order Artiodactyla; family Balaenidae; genus Eubalaena; species Eubalaena glacialis. The sequence goes on along the minus strand of NC_083725.1, from coordinate 47,989,698 downwards.
TCATCTTTGGAGAAATGTCTGTTTAGATCTTCTGCCCATTTTTGGATGGGGTTGTTTGTTTTTTTGATATTGAGCTGCATGAGCTGCTTGTATATTTTGGAGATTAATCCTTTGTCAGTTGCTTTGTTTGCAAATATTTTCTCACATTCTGAGGGTTGCATTTTCGTCTTGTTTATGGTTTCCTTTCCTGGGTAAAAGCTTTTAAGTTTCATTAGGTCCCATTTGTTTATTTTTGTTTTCATTTCCATTTCTCTAGGAGGTGGGTCAAAAAGGATCTTACTGTGATTTATGTCATAGAATGTTCTGCCTATGTTTCCCTCTAAGAGTTTTATAGTGTCTGGCCTTACATTTAGGTCTTTGATCCATTTTGAGTTTATTTTTGTGTATGATGTTAGGGAGTATTCTAATTTCATTGTTTTACATGTAGCTGTCCAGTTTTCCAGCACCACTTACTGAAGAGGCTGTCTTTTCTCCATTGTGTATGCTTGCCTCCTTTATCAAAGATAAGGTGACCGACCATATGTGCGTGGGTTTATCTCTGGGCTTTCTCTCCTGTTCCATTGATCTATATTCCTGTTTTTGTGCCAGTACCATGCTGTCTTCATTACTGCAGCTTTGTGGTATAGTCTGAAGTCCAGGAGCCTGATTCCTCCAGCTCCATTTTTCTTTCTCAAGATTGCTTTGGCTATTCAGGTTCTTTTGTGTTTCCATACAAACTATGAAATTTTTTCTTCTAGTTCTGTGAAAAATGCCATTGGTAGTTTGATAGGGATTACACTGAATCTGTAGATTGCTTTGTGTAGTAGAGTCATTTTCACAACATTGATTCTTCCAATCCAAGAACATGGTTTATCTCTCCACCTGTTTGTATCATCCTTAATTTCTTTCATCAGTGTCTTATAGTTTTCTGCATACAGGTCTTTTGTCTCCTTAGGTAGGTTTATTCCTAAGTATTTTATTCTTTTTGTTGCAGTGGTAAATGGGATTATTTCCTTAATTTCTCTTTCAGATTTTTCATCATTAGTGTATAGGAATGCAGGAGATGTCTGTGCATTAATTTTGTGTTCTGTTACTTTACCAAATTCATTGATTAGCTCTAGTAGTTTTCTGGTAGCATCTTTAGGATTCTCTATGTATAGTATCATGTCATCTGCAAACAGTGAGAGTTTTACTTCTTCTTTTCCTATTTGGATTCCTTTTATTTCTTTTTCTTCTCTGATTGCTGTGGCTAAAACTTCCAAAACTATGTTGACTAATAGTGGTGAGAGTGGGCAACTTTGTCTTGTTCCTGATCTTAGTGGAAATGGTTTCAGTTTTTCACCATTGAGAACGATGCTGGCTGTGGGTTTGTCATATATGGCCTTTATTATGTTAAGGTAAGTTCCTTCTGTGCCTACTTTCTGGAGAGTTTTTTATCATAAATGGGTGTTGAATTTTATCAAAAGCTTTTTCTGCATCTATTGTGATTATCATATGGTTTTTATCCTTCAGTTTGTTAATATGGTGTATCACATTGATTTGCATATGTTGAAGAATCCTTGCATTCCTGCGATAAACCCCACTTAATCATGGTGTATGATCCTTTTAATGTGCTGTTGGATTCTGTTTGCTAGTATTTTGTTGAGGATTTTTGCACCTATGTTCATCAGTAATATTGGCCTGTAGTTTTCTTTCTTTGTGACATCTTTGTCTGGTTTTGGTATCAGGGTGATGTTGGACTTGTAGAATGAGTTTGGGAGTGTTCCTCCCTCTGCTCTATTTTGGAAGAGTTTGAGAAGGATAGGTGTTAGCTCTTCTCTAAGTGTTTGATAGAATTCGCCTGTGAAGCCATCTGGTCCTGGGCTTTTGTTTATCGGAAGATTTTTAATCACAGTTTCAGTTTCAGTGCTTGTGATTGGTCCGTCTATATTTTCTATTTCTTCCTGGTTCAGTCTCAGAAGGTTGTGCTTTTCTAAGAATTTGTCCATTTCTTCCAGGTTGTCCATTTTATTGGCATATAGTTGGTGGTAGTAATCTGTCATGATCCTTTGTATTTCTGCAGTGTCAGTTGTTACTTCTCATTTTTCATTTCTAATTCTATTGATTTGAGTCTTCTCCCTTTTTTTATTGATGAGTCTGGCTAATGGTTTATCAATTTTGTTTATCTTCTCAGGAAACCATCTTTTAGTTTTATTGATCTTTGCTATCGTTTCCTTCATTTCTTTTTCATTTATTTCTGATCTGATCTTTATGATTTCTTTCCTTCTGCTAACTTTGGGTTTTTTTGGTTCTTCTTTCTCTAATTTCTTTAGGTGTAAGGTTAGTTTGTTCATTTGCAATGTTTTTTGTTTATTGAGGTAGGATTGTATTGCTATAAACTTCCCTCTTAGAACTGCTTTTGCTGTATCCCATAGGTTTTGGGTCGTCGTGTTTTCATTGTCATTTGTTGCTATGTATTTTTTGATTTCCTCAGTGATCTCTTGGTTATTTAGTAGTATATTGTTTAGCCTCCATGTGTTTGTATTTTTTACAGTTTTTTTCCTGTAATTGATATCTAGTCTCATAGCGTTGTGGTCAGAAAAGATACTTGATATGATTTCAATTTTCTTAAATTTCCCAAGGCTTGATTTGTGACCCAAGATGTGATCTATCCTGGACAATGTTCCATGAGCAGTTGAGAAGTGTATTCTGACACTTTTGGGTGGAATGTTCTATAAATATCAATTAAATATATCTGGTCTATTTTGTCATTTAAAGCTTGTGTTTCCTTATTTATTTTCTGTTTGGATGATATGTCCATTGGTGAAAGTGGGGCATTAAAGTCCCCTACTATTATTGTGTTACTGTTGATTTCCCCTTTCATGGTTGTCAGCATTTACCTTATGTATTGAGGTGCTCCTATGTTGGGTGCATAACCATTTATAATTGTTATATCTTCTTCTTGGATTGATTTCTTGATCATTCTGTAGTGTCCTTCCTTATCTCTTGTAACAGTCTTTATTTTAAAGTCTATTTTATCTGATATGAGTATTGCTGCTCCAGCTTTCTTTTGATTTCCATTTGCATGAAATATCTTTTTCCATACCTTCACTTTCAATCTGTATGTGTCCGTAGGTCTGAAGTGGATCTCTTGTAGACAGCATATATATGGGTCTTATTTTTGTATCCATTCAGCCAGTCTGTGTCTTTTGGTTAGGGCATTTAATTCACTTACATTCAAGGTTTTTATCGATATGTATGTTCTTATTATCATTTTCTTAATTGTTTTGGGTGTGTGTGTGTGTGTGTGTGTGTGTGTGTGTGTGTTTGTTTTAACTAAGCATGTCTTTATTGTGAAATTTATCTCTCATTGAATTAATTCCTCATGGGCCCAGTCAGAGGGTTTGTTTTTGTGGGTCTTTTTCTTCTCTTGTGTTTGCCACCTAGAGAAGTTTCTTTAGCATTTGTTGTAAAGCTGGTTGGTGGTGCTGAATTCTCTTAGCTTTTGCTTGTTTGAAAAGCTTTTGATTTCTCCATTGAATCTGAATGAGATCCTTTCTGGGTAGAGTAATCTTGGTTGTAGGTTTTTCTCTTTCATCACTTTTAGTATATCCTGCCACTCCTTTCTGGCCTGCAGAGTTTCTACTGAAAAATCAGCTTATAACCTTATGGGGATTCCTTTGTATGTTATATTTTGTTTTTCCCTTGTTGCTTTTAATATTTGTTCTTTGAATTTAATTTTTGTTAGTTTGATTAATATGTGTCTTGGTGTGTTTCTCCTAGGGTTTATCCTGTATGGGAGTCTCTGTGCTTCCTGGACTTGGGTGACTCTTTCCTTTCCCATGTTAGGGAAGTTTTCCACTCTAATCCTTTTCAAATATTTTCTCAGACCCTTTCTTTTTCTCTTCTTCTTCTGGGACCCCTATAATTCGAATGTTGGTGTGCTTGGTATTGTCCCAGAGGTCTCTGAGATTGTCTTCAGTTCTTTTCATTCTTTTTTCTTTTCAGCTCCTCAGCAGTTATTTCCACCATTTTGTCTTCCAGCTCACTTATTCGTTCTTCTGCCTTAGTTATCCTGTTATTGATTCCTTCTAGTGTATTTTTCATTTCAGTTATTGTCTTATTCTTCTCTGTTTGTTCTTTAGTTCTTCTAGATCTTTGTTAAGCATTTCTTGTATTTTCTCAATCCATGCCTCCATTCTATTTCTGAGATTCTGGATCATCTTCACTATCATTACTCTGAATTCTTTTTCAGGTAGATTGCCAATTTCCTCTTCATTCATTTGGTCTTGTAGGTTTTAACTTGCTCCTTCATCTATGACATATTTTTTTGCCATCTCATTTTTTTTTCTTTTTTTAATGAGTGGGATTTTGTTCCTGTCTTACTGGTTGTTTGACCTGAAACTTCCAACACTGGAGTTTGTAGGCTGTTGGGTAGAGCTGTGTCTTGGTGCTGAGAAGAAGACCTCCAGGAGACCTTACTCCTGTGAATATTCCCTGGGGTCTGAGGTTCTCTGTTATTCCGTAGTTTGGACTCAGAGTTCCCACTGCAGGAGGAGTGACCTGAGTGGCCTGACCCCTGGCTTGTGAACCAAGATCGTGCAAGCTGTATAGGGTGGCAAAAAAAAGAAAAAAAAAGGCCTTGGCTGTGGAGGGTGGTCCTAAGCAGGGGCGAGGTTTGGGCAGTGGGTGGGGTCTATGGTTAGGACCCACAGGGCTGGAAAAGGCGCTGTGGGGGGTGGGGGGGGCTTAGGCTCAATAGAACAGAAGGGCCCAGGTGTGCCTCTGGTCTCAGAGGACAGGGGACCCCACCTGGGAGCCCAGCAGGCTTCCTGGGCTCAAGTGGGTGGGGCAAATGCCCTCCTCCTCTCCTGCTCCTCTCATCCCAAAGGGTCCCTCCCACCTGCCTCTCCTGATTTCACTGGTCTCCTTCCTATGCTCCCAGGACCCACACTACCTGGAGGGGACTTTGGAGGGCAGGGGATAGGCCTGGGAACTCAGCAGGATCCCCATGCCCCAGTGGGCAGGGCAAACGCCGTCCACTCCTTTCCCGTTCCTCTGGTCTTGGAGGGGCCCTCCTGCCTGTCTCTCCTATTCTTTCCCAGCCTCTCTCCTATGCCTCCAGGACCAACCCGGCCCAGAGGGGACCTCTGAGGGCATAGGACCTGGCCTGAGAGCTGGGCAGACTTCCCCAGCAGATTGGGCAAGGGAAACACTGGGTGCAATTCCCCCTGATCCAAGCCCCCAAGGGTTCCTCCAGGCGTGGGAACCCCTCCCCACTCTCAGCTGCCCCTCAGGGGCACCAGACCTGTCTGGCCTCCACTTCTCCTCCCCCCACTTCTCCTCCCCTTTCAGTTCACCCACGTCCTACCTGTTTGCTTGGGGGTTCTTCCCATCTCCTTGGGCATCGGGGTCCCTCACCAGCATCTGGCAGGTGCCCTAGTTGTGGGGAGATGTGAACTCCACGTCTTCTCACACCACCATCTTGACTCTGCCCCCACAACACTTGTTTTTTGTTGTCTTTTTGAAAATAGCCATTTTGATAAGTGTGAGGTGATATTTCTTTGAAGTTTTGATTTGCGTTTCCCTGATGATTAGTGATGTTAAGCATCCTTTCATGTGTCTGTTGGCCATCTGTAGGTCTTCCTTGGAATAATGTCTATTCAGATCTTCTGCCCATTTTTTAATCAGATTGTTTGTTTTTTTGATATTGAGTTGAGTGAATTCTCTATGTATTTTAGATATTAATGCCTTATTGGATATATCATTTGCAAATATCTTCTCCCATTCACTGGGTTGCCTTTTCAGTTTGTTGATGATTTCCTTCACTGTGTAAAGCTTTTTAGTTTGATGTAGTCCTATTTGTTTACTTTTGCTTTTGTTGCCCTTGCCTGGGGAGATGGATCCAAAAAAATAATGCTAAGACCAATGTCAAAAAGTGTACTGTCTATGTTTTCCTTCTGGAGTTTCAGGTTTTACATTTAAGTCTTTAATCCATGTTGAGTTTTTTTTTGTATATGGTTAAGAAAGTGGTCCAATTTCATTCTTTTGCATGTAGCTGTCCAGTTTTCCCAACAGGATTTATTGAAGAGACTGTCTTTTCCCCACTGTATATTCTTGGCTCTTTTTTTGTAAATTAGTTGACCATATAATGTGGGTTTATTTTAGGGCTCTCTATCCTGTTCCATTGATCTATGTCTTTTTGTGCCAGTTCCATACAGTTTTGATTACTATAGCTTTGTAATATAGTTTGAAATCAAGGAGCATGATATATTCAGCTCTGTTCTTCTTTAAGATTGCTTTGGCTATTCAGGGTCATTTGTGTTTCTATACAAATTTTGGATTATTTATTCCTGTCTGTGAAAAATGCCATTGGTATGTTGATAGGGATTGCATTGATTCTAAAGATTGCTTTGGGTAGTAAGGACATTTTAACAGAATTAATTCTTTTAATCCATGAACATGATACATTTTTCCATTTATTTGTGTCATCTTCAATTTCAACAATGTCTTACAGTTTCCAGAGTACAGGTCTTTCACCTCTTTGGTTAAATTTATTACTAGATATTTTATTCTTTTTGAAGCAATTGTAAATGAGATTGTTTTCTGAATTTCCCTTTCTCATAGTTTAATATTATTGTATAGAAACACTAGATTTTTGTATATTGATTTTGTATCCTGCAACTTTACTGAATTCATTTGTTAGTTTTAACTGGTTTTTTTTTTTGGTGGAGAATTCGTAGTTTTCTATATATACTATCATGCCATCTGCAAATAGTGACAGTTTTACTTCCTTCCTTCCAATTTTAATGACTTATATTTCTTTTTCTTGTCTGATTTTTGTGGCTAGGACTTTCATTACTATATTGAATAAAAGTGGCATCCTTGTTTCTGATCATAGAGGAAAAGCATTCAGGTATAATACCCTTGAGCATTATGTTAGATATGGGTTTGACATTATATGACCATTATTATGCTGAGGCATGTTCCCTGTAAACCCACTTTGTTGAGATTTATTATAAATGGATTTGAATTTTGTCAAATGCTTTTTCTGCACCTGTTGAGATGATCATATATTTTTATCTTGCATTTTGTTAATTTGGTGTATCACATTGATTTGTGAATATTGAATCATCCTTTCATCCCTATAAATCCCACTTGATTATGGCATATGATCTTTTTAATGTATTGTTGAACTTACTTTGCTAATATTTTCTTGAAGTTTTTAAAATTAATTAATTAATTAATTTTCAGCTGTGTTGGGTCTTTGTTGCTGTGTGCGGGCTTTCTCTAGTTGTGGCGAGTGGGGGCTACTCTTTGTTGAGGTGTCCAGGCTTCTCATTGTGGTGGTTTCTCTTGCTGAGGAGCATGGGCTGTAGGCAAGCGGGCTTCAGTAGTTGTGGCTCACGGGCTCTAGAGCGCAGGCTCAGTAGTTGTGGCGCATGGGCTTAGTTGCTCCATAGCATGTGGGATCTTCCTGGACCAGCCTCAAACCCGTGTCCCCTGCATTGGCAGGCGGATTCTTAACCACTGTACCACCAGGGAAGTCCTGTTGAAGATTTTTGAATCTATGTTCATCTGTGGTATTGGACTGTAATTTTATTTTCTTGTGGTGTCTTTGTCTGATTTGGGAATCAGGGTAATGTTGGACTCATAAAATGAGTTTGGAAGCATTTCCACTTCATATTTTTTTGGAAAAGTTTGAGAAGGATAGGTATTAACTCTTCTTTAACTGTTTGGTAGAATTTCCCTGTGAAGCCGTTTGGTCCTGGACTTTTCTTGGTTCAGCATTTTTTGATTACTAATTAAATTTCATTGCTAGTGACCAATGTGTTCACATTTTCTATTTCTTCCTGATTCAGCTTGGAACATTATATGTTTCTAGGAAAATATCCATTTCTTCTACACTGTCCACTTTGTTGGTGTATAATTTTTCATAGTAATCTCTTATGAAAAAAAAGGTATTTCTTTATGAACTGTGGTGTCAGTTGTGACTTCTCTTTCATTTCTTCTCCTTTTTTTCTTGATAAATCTGGTTAAAGGTTTATCAATTTTGTTTATCTCTTCATAGAACCAGTTTTTAGTTTCATTGATCTTTTCTATTTTTGTGTGTGTGTGTGTCTGTTTCATTTATTTTCACTCCAACCTTTATTATTTCCTCCATCCTACTAACTTTGGACTATCTTTTTTTTTTTAATAGTTCTTTTACGGGTCAGGTTAGATTGTTTATTTGAGTACTTTTTTGTTTCCTGAGGTAGGCCTATATTGCTATAAAATTTCCTCTTAGAACTACTTTTTTTGGCATTCCATAGATTTTATTTTGGAATATTTTGTTTTCACTTTCATTTTTGATATACTCTTTGATATATTTTTTGATCTATTGATTGTTTATTAGCATGCTGTTTAGCCTCACATCTTTGTATTTTTTTCCAGTTTTCTTGTTTTAATTGATTTCTGGTTTTATACCATTGTGGTCAGAAAAGATGCTTGATATGATTTCATTCTTCTTAAATTTATTGAGAGTTGATTTGTGGCCTAAGTATGTGATCTATCCTGGAGAATGCTTGCTGTGCACTTGAAAGGAATGTGTACAGCATACCTCAGAGATACAGTGGGTTTGATTCCAGACCACTACAATAAAGTGAATATTGCAATAAAGCAATTCACACACATTTTTTGGTTTCTCACTGTATATAAAAGCTATATTTACACTATAGTGTATAAGTGTGCAATAGCATTATATCTAAAAAAACAACGTACATACCTTAATTAAAAATACTTTATTGCTAAAAGTGGTAACCATCATCTAAGCCTTCAACAAGTTGTCATCTTTTTGCAATAGTGACATCAAAAGTCACTGATCATAAATGACCATAACAAATATAATAATGATGAAAACGTTTGAAATGTTGAAAGAATTACGAAAATGTGACACAGAGACATGAAGTGAGCAAATGCTGTTGGAAAAATGGTGTCAATAGAATTACTTGATGAAGGGTTGCCAGAAACCTTCAATTTGAAAAAAGAAAAACCCCACAATATCTGCATAGTGCAATACAGTGAAGTGCAATAAAATGTGGGGACTATATTGGGCTCTTTTTGGTGGCATTTTGTGTATAAGTATATTAAGTCCATCTCATCTAATGTGTCATTTAAGGCTATTGTTTCTTTATTGATTTTCTGTTTGAATGATCTATCCATTTCTGTAAGTAGGGTGCTAATGTCCCCTAGTATTGTTGTATTGCTGTCAGTGTCTCCTTTTATGTCTGTTAATACTTGCTTTATGTATTTAAGTGCTCCTGTATTGAATGAATAGATATTTACAAGTGCTGTATCCCCTTGTTGGATTGATCCCCTTATCATTATGTAATGCTCTTCGTCTCTTGTTACATTCTTTGTTTTAAAGTGTATTTTGTCTTATATAAGTATGCCATCCCAGCTTTCTTTTCATTTCCATTTGCATGGAATATCTTTTTCCATCCCTTCACTTTCATTCTGTGTGTGTCTTTAGATCTAAAGTGAGTCTCTTGTAGGCAGCTTGTATATAGGTCTTGTTTTTTTATCCATTCAGCAACTCTATGTCTTTGCTTGAATCTTTAGCCCATTTACATTTAAAATAATTATTAGTAAGTGTGTACTTATTGCCATTTTATTAATTGCTTTTTGGTTGTTTTTGCAGTTCTTCTCTGTTCCTTTCTTCTTCTCTTGCTCTCTTCTCTTATAATTTGATGACTTCTTTGAGTGTTATTTTTGTATTCCTTTCTCTTTATCTTTTGACTATCTGTTATAGGTTTTTGGCTTTTGGTTATCACGAGGTTAATATATAACAGTCTATGTATAAAGAAGTCTATTTTAAGTTTATGGTCACTTAAGTTTGAACTCATTCTAAAAGAACTACATTTTTACACCCTTGCCAACGTTTTATGTTTTTTGATGTCATATTTTATATCTTTTAATTTTGTGTATCACTTTAATTATTTTAGCTATTGATGATTTTACCACTTTTGTCTTTTAGCCTTCTTTCCAGTTTTATAGGTGGTTGATCCTCTACCTTTAATATATATGTGTCTTTACCAGTGAGTTTTTTCTTTCATAATTTTCTTCTTTCTAGTTATGACTTTTTTTCTTTGTAAAAAAGAAACATTTCTTGTAAGAACACTTTAGTGGTGATGAATTCCTTTAGCTTTGGCTTGTCTGGGAAACTCTTTATCTTTCTTTCAATTCTGAATGATAACCTTGATGGGTAGGTTATTCTTGGTTGTAAGTTTTTACCTTTCAGTACTTTGAATATACTGTGCCAGTCCCTTCTGGCCCATAAACTTTCTGCTGAAAAAATCAGCTCATTGTCTTATGGGGGGCTGCCTTGTACATAACTAGTTGTTTTTCTCTTGCTGCTTTTAAGATTTTATTTATCTTTAACTTTTGACATTTTAATTATAGTGTGTCTTGGTGTGAGTCTCTTTGGGTTCTTCTTTTTGGGACTCTCTGTGCTTCCTGGACTTGGATATCTGTTTCCTTTGCCAGGTTAGGAAAATTTTCAAACATTATTTCTTCAAATAGGTTTTCTGTCCTTTTCTCTCTTCTCCTTCTGGGACCCTTATAATGTGAATGTTAGTATGCTTGATGTTGTCCCAGAGGTTGCTAAACTATCCTCATTTTGGGGGGATTCTTCTTCCTTTTGCTGTTTGGATTGTGTGATTTCCACTACCCTGTTTTCCAGATTGCTGATTTGTTCTTCTGCATCCTCTAATCTGCTGTTGATTCCCTCTAGTGTATTTTTCATTTTAGTTATTGCCTTCAGTTCTGATTGATTCTTTTTAACATGTTCTATCTCTTTGTTGACATTCTCACTGAGTTCATCTATTCTTCTTTCAAGTTTAGTGATCATATTTATTACTGTTTCTTTGAATTCTTTATCTGGTAAATTGCTTATCTCTGTTTTATTTATTTATTTTCCCCCCTGAGGTTTTGTCTTGTTCTTTTTTTTGCAAGGTATTCCTTTGTCTCTTCATTTTGCCTGACTCTCTCTGTGTTTGTTCTGTGTATTAGGTATATCAGCTACATTTCCCAGTCTTGAAAGAGAGGTCTTATGTAGGAGGTGTCCTGTGGGGCCCAGTGGTGCAAATCACTTTATCTAGGTGCTCCAGGGCTATCCCCTGTGTAGGCTGTGTGCGCCCTCCTGTTGTGGTTGGGCTGCGATTGCTGCAGGCATGCTGGTGTGTGGGGCTGGTCCCCTGGAGCAAGAGCTGCTTTGGAGGGGCACTGATGCTGTCCAAGGCCACTCACAAGGTGGGGTGGAGCTGGTTCCCTGGAGCAGGAACTACTTTGCAGGGGCTCTGTTGCTGGCCGGGGCCACCTCCCAAGTTGGGTGAGGTACAGGCCACTTTGGAGGGGCAGCTGGGGCAGTGGGATGGGAAGTGCTGGTACTCAGGGGTATGCTGGGGCAAAGCACACAGTGTTAGCTAGGTTGATGGAGAGTGACAGAAATATGGTGCCTGCCAGAGTTGGGCCAGGTAGGTGGAAGGAGAGCAAAAAAATGATGCCTGCCAGCACTTCTATCCCAAGAGAAATTTCCATCAGATCCCTGTCCCTCTGGCACATGCTGTAAAATCAGTTAATGAATCTCCTTCTTATATGACCCAGTTGCTTTTCAAGCTGCTACTTCTGCACTGGGACTTGGAGCAGGTATATGCATGAGCTCTTCAAGAGTGGAATCTTGGTTTCCCACAACCCTTCAAGTCTCCTGGACATAAGCCAGATGTTACAGAGGCTAGTCTTCCTGGTGTAGGTCTCCCATGCTGGGGATCCCATTGTGGTGTTCAGACCCCTCATTCCTCAGGAGGGACCTCCAAAGTTGTGATATCCCTCCTGCTTGTGGGTTGCTGTACTGGGGGTGTGGTTTCTAACTAGACAGCATCTCTGCCCCTCTTACCCGTCTTGATGTGGCCTTTTCTTCATATACTTAGTTGTAGAAAGTCTGTTTTAGTCTTCACATCATTCTCAGAGATAGTTCTATATGTAGTTGTATTTTGGTGTGTCCATGGAGGACGTGAGCTCAGGATCTTCCTACTCTACCATCTTGACTCAGATCTCATGAGATTTATTTTCTTAAAACATTCATGACAACAGATCTCCATTTATCTGAGTTTCTCATTAAAATGTTAACTGAGATTTATAGCTTCTGACTCTGGTTAAAATTTTTAGTCAAGGTGAATTAAAGAATTTGTAGATGGGGTTTATAATTATCTTTTTGCTCAGTGGAGTAAAAGAGGAGGAATGATGAATACCACACGCTTTATTTACTGGCTGTAATTGAAAATCAGAAATCAATAGAAAGGACTAAATTATGAGTTATACAACCCACATATGCATTGATTTATTTCATTCAGTAATTTTATTTTTTTTATTCAGTCATTTATTTGACAAAAAATTTTAAAGTGTATACATAAGGCTAGTTAGGATAGGATATGTTAAGATTAATAAGACACAACCCCCTGTTAAGGAATTTAGGGTCATAACTGTATCTTCAATATTAAGATCATCTTCATTAGAGTTTTCCGCATCCAATAATAGAGTCTTGGACCCTGTAGGTAATGAAAAGGTTTTCTGATAAAATCTCTTAAAACGTAGAAAGTACCTTGGACGACTAGACTACCTGGATGTATGCACCTTATGCAGAGTTTTTTGAAACTAACAATGTTACACTAGAGTTCCAGTTAATTTCACAAAGCTACTCTGAATAATGACCATTAAAAAGTATCATAAAATGTGATATCATTGCCTGTTTTTTTTATTAATAGACCTTATTGTTAGAGGAGTTTTGGGTGTACAGAAAAATCATGCAGAAGGTAAAGAGAGTTCTCTTGAGCCTTCTCTTCCCTACTGCTCCGCCTCCCCCACTGTTTACCCAATTATTAATATATTGCGTTAGTGGTTCACATTTGTTATAATCAGTGAACTGATAATTATAAATTATTATTAAATAAGGTCCATAGTTTATATTAGGGTTCACTCTGTTGTACAGTTTTATGGCTTTTGACAAATGTATAATGTCAGATAGCCACCATTACAGTGTCATACAGAACCACTTCACTGCCCTAAAAATCCTATGTTCCGCCTATTCCTCACTCTCTCTTTTTCTGCCTCCCTCTGAACCCTAGAAAACGACTGATCCTTTTACTCTTTATAGTTTTGCCTTTTCTAGGATGTCACAGAGTTGGAATCATATACTGTAGCCTTTGTAGACTGGCTTCTTTTACTTAGAAATAGGCGTTTAACGTTCCTCCATGTCTTTCCATGGCTTGATTGCTCAATTCTTATCACCAAATTATATTCCACTGTATTGGTCTATCACAGTTCATACATTCCTCTATTGAAGAACATCTTGATTGCTTCAAATTTTTAGCAATTATGAATAAAGCTGCTAAAATATTTGTATGCAGGTTTTTATGCGGACATAAATTTTCAACTAATTTGGGTAAATATCTAGGAGTGCAATTGCTGAATCATATAGTAAGATTATGTTGAGCTTTGTGAGAAACTGTCAAACTATTTTCCAATGTGGTTGTACCATTTTGCGTTCTCGCCAGCCTTGAATGAGAGTTTCTGTTACTCCACACCTTCACTGGTATTTGGTGTTGTCGGTGTTATGGATAGTAGCCATTCTAATGTAGTGATCTCATTGTTGTTTTAATTTATAATTCCCTAATGATATTTAATGGTGACTATCTTTTCATATGCTTATTTGCTGCCTATATTTTCTTTGATGAACTGTATGTTTAGATCTTTTGCCTACTTTTTAAAAATCTATTTATATATTTATTTATTTTTGGCTGTGTTGGGTCTTCGTTTCTGTGCGAGGGTTTTTCTCTAGTTGCGTCAAGCGGGGGCCACTCTTTATCGCGGTGCGTGGGCCTCTCACTATCGCGGCCTCTCTTGTTGCGGAGCACAGGCTCCAGACGCGCAGGCTCAGTAGCTGTGGCACACGGGCTTAGTTGCTCCGCGGCATGTGGGATCGTCCCAGACCAGGGCTCGAACCCATGTCCCCTGCATTGGCAGGCAGATTGTCAACCGCTGCGCCACCAGGGAAGCCCCTTGCCTACTTTTAAATTGGGTTACTTGTTTTCTTATTCTTGGGTTTTAAGAGTTCTTAGTATATTTTGTATACAAGTTCTTTTCTCAGATATATGATTTGTAAATATTTTCTCGTGGTCTGCGGCTTTTCATTCTTTAACATTATCTTTTGCAGAGCAGAAATTTTAAATTTTAATGAAGTCGAATTTACCAACGTTTTCTTTCATGAACCATACTCTTGGTGTTGTATCTAAAAAAGTCTTCACCAAACCCAAGATCACTTAGATTTTCTACTATATTATCTTCGAGAAGTTTTATAGTATTGCATTTTACATTTAAGTCTATAAAGCATTTTGAGTTAATTTTCGTGTAAAGTGTGTAAAACCTGTCTAGATTTATTTCTTTGCATGTGGGTGTCCAGTGGGTCCAGCACCATTTATTGAAGACTGTCTTGTCTCTATAGAATTGTCTTTGTTCCTTTGTCAAAAACCAGTTCACTATATTTGTGTGGGTCTATTTGAGCTCCTTAGTCTTTTCCATTAATCTATTTGTCTATTCTTTTGCCACCACACTGTTTTTATTACTATAACTTTATAGTAAGTCATGTGGTTTTAGTTCTCTTTCTATTCTTCAGCTTCAGTATTGTTCTGGCTATTCTGGGTTTTTGTCTCTCCATATAAATTATAGAATCAGTTTGTCAATATCCACAAAATAACTTGCTGGGATAATGACTGAGATTTCACTGAATCTACAGATCAATTTGGGAAGAACTGACATCTTGGCAATATTGAGTCTTCCCATCTTGAATATCGAATATCTTTCCATTTATTAGATCTTTTTTGATTTCTTTTATCAGAGTTTTGTAGTTTTCCTCATCTAGATCTTGTACATGTTTTATTGGGTTTATACCTAAGTATTTCTTTTTTTGGGGGGTGCTAATGTAAATGGTGGTGTGTTTCTAATTTCAAATTCCAACTATTCATTGCTGGTATGTAGAAAAGCAATTTATTTCTGTATATTAGCCTTGTATACTGCAACCTTCTAAAATAATTTATTAGTTTCAGTATTTTTTTGTTGATTCTTTCAGATTTTGTACATAAACAATCATGTCATCTGTGAACAAAAGGCAGTTTGATTTCTTTCTACCCAATCTGTATGCTTTTATTTCTGTTTCTTGTTTTGTTGTATTAGCTAGAACTTTCAATATGATGTTGAATAGGAGTGGTGAGGGTGGACATGGAAGAAAACATTTCATTATTTCATGAATTTGATAGTGGAATTAGGCAACTTAGTTCCACATTAGGTAAGAGTACAAAAATTTGATCAATAGGTAACTAAGCCTCTTGAAAAAAATTTTGCAGAGAAAACCAATTTAAATTCTCCCTGTAAACTGTGATTTCTGACTGATATAGTAGATCAAAATGAGATTTTTCTCTTCTACTTAAGTAAATGTCCACAAAGCATGTAAATCAATTGAATAGGAGACCCCTCTTGTATCAAGTGCAAGGCATCCAGAGGGACAAAAGTATCTATAAACACACACATATACACACACCCCACACTAGGGAACATATAAAACATGTAAAATGTTTTCCTGTATATTAATTCAGTTCAGTAATAACAGCTACTTTAAAAAAATCAAACATTTAGTAAATATAAGGGAGAGATATAAGAGTAGGAAAAGAGACAAATGATAGGGAAAAGAAAAATATTTTTTAGCATGATTGTGAACTACCTGGATCTTCTGCTGTATTAAGATTTTTAAAATGAAAAACAGAAGAGATAAGGAAGAATAGAAACAGAAAGGATGGCATACACACATGTTCACAGGACAAATGCAGACATATGTTTATTTGATCCTGGGGTTGTAATCATGAGCTAGACACAATTTAGTGGGAGAGACAATTACAGTGACACACAGAATCACCGCATGGGGGGCACACATATAGAACAACAGAGCAACAGAGGGAAAGGATAATAAACACCTGGAAGATAGCACACACACACACACACACACACACACACACACCCCACACACAGTGAAGCTGCATATAAAAGACAGATGCACACATCTAGGGGAGAGACAACATAACTCATACTCCACTGACACATTTTACCTGGAAGTTGCTGTTACAATTTTGTTATATAGATGGTTTGGATTCTAACTTCATTTGGAACCATAGATGATCTTGAAATCTTGATTTTTTGACAAAGTACAAATTAAGCCCTATGAAGAAAGCTAAGTTTAAAGGGGAAAAAAAAGGACATTTTAAATGGAGTAATATCCCCATCTTGTGGCGTTTCAGAATATTGACTCTGCTTTTTAATGGCATTTTGAGTTTACATAATTCTAGGTAAACTATAGCTAACTTGATTATTCTTGGGAACAGGGGAGAGTTATTACAGAGGAAATTGAATCTACAGAGGAAATTGAATCTACAGTTTCTCAACCTATTAAAATTTTCATCAAAGGTAAACTATTTTAATGGAAGAGTTACACTAGTAAACAGTAGGTGCTAATTATTTAACAGTTGGCTGTTCAGTGTTTGCTTTAACTTTACTGGGCTCAGAGCAAGAACCAAGAGGTGATCCACATTGGAATTTACCTTTTCTTAAATTTATTGCCTAGAGGTTTCATTTTTTAATATTACAAGATCTCTTGTTGTTTTCTTGCACTTTATGACATAAGAAAAAGTGAGAAACATTACCACCACCATCAACAATGTTTACTTTGCTGCATGCCCTTCCCTCAAGTTGGGACCCTTCTGGTTACCTGTAACATGGGATGAAGTCTTTGAAAACTCATGCTTAGGAATGTAAGTGTATTCTCTATTCTGTATTATTTGACATTTTTTATTGTTGATTTTGTTATTTGGCATATGAGGTTTTATTTTTTAAAATTAATCCATGATTTAGTAGCATTCACTGAAATATCTCTGATGTGCCAAAACTGTGTAACTAGGAATATAAAAGTAGGGAAGGTGAGATACAGCCCCTACCCATTAGATGCTTATAGTCTAGTTGGGAACATAAACATACACACAAGAATCACACTAAAAAATAAGGTGATGTCGAGGGGGATCAAAATGGTGGAGTAAGAGGGGAGGACACGGAGCTCACCTCCTCCCATAAACACATCAATAATACATCTACATGTGGAACAATCTATGGAAAACTAACTGCAAACTGGCAGAAGAACTCCTATACAACCAAGGCTACAAGAAAGATTCTCACATAATCAGGTAGGATGAAAAAAAAATTGGGTTGGGACTTGTGCCCCTGGGAGGGGACTAAGGAGAAAAAGAAGGCTGTACAGGGGCAGACATTTGCCCTGGGGAGTGAGTGGGTTGAGCCACAGACTGGGTGTCCCAGTTTTGGGGTCCTTTGCAGAGGAGACAAGACACCCTTGGCTGCTTGGAGAGCTGCTGAAACAAATAGAAAGGCTGGAGAAGCTTAGACTCCACTCACAAGCATGCACGGGTGCTGGCTTTCCCCTAGACAGGGTGCAGAGAGGTCTGCCTTAGCTGCTGCCACCTTGGCACACTCCCAAATCTGAGGTGAGTGAACACTCCGGCCCTGCTCAATCCATGGCACAGCTTGGCACCAGATCTAAGGTGGCCAGCACATGGGAAAAGACTCAAACTAGGGATGCAGAGGCAGCCTGTGGGCCTGGGAGGAGGTCCAGGTGGGGCAGCGGTGGCCACTGTTGGTCCTTACTCAAACAGTGCCCCAGAAGCAGCCCACTTCTTTTTTTTTTTTTTTTTAAACATCTTTATTGAAGTATAATTGCTTTACAATGGTGTGTTAGTTTCTGCTTTATAACAAAGTGAATCAGTTATACATATACATATGTTCCCATATCTCTTCCCTCTTGCATCTCCCTCCCTCCCACCCTCCCTATCCCACCCCTCTAGGTGGTCACAAAGCACCGAGCTGATCTCCCTGTGCTATGCGGCTGCTTCCCACTAGCTATCTATTTTACATTTGGTAGTGTATATATGTCCATGACACTCTCTCACCCTGTCACATCTCACCCCTCCCCCTCCCCATATCCTCAAGTCCATTCTCTAGTAGGTCTGTGTCTTTATTCCCGTCTTGCCACTAGGTTCTTCATGACCTTATTTTTTCCCCTTAGATTCCATATATATGTGTTAGCATACTGTATTTCTTTTTCTCTTTCTGACTTACTTCACTCTGTATGACAGACTCTAACTCCATCCACCTCATTACAAATACCTCCATTTCATTTCTTTTTATGGCTGAGTAATATTCCATTGTATATATGTGCCACATCTTCTTTATCCATTCATCCGATGATGGACACCTAGGTTGCTTCCATGTCCTGGCTATTGTAAACAGAGCTGCAATGAATATTTTGGTACATGACTCTTTCTGAATTATGGTTTTCTCAGGGTATATGCCCAGTAGTGGGATTGCTGGGTCGTATGGTAGTTCTATTTTTAGTTGTTTAAGGAACCTCCATACTGTTCTCCATAGTGGCTGTATCAATTTACATTCCCACCAACAGTGCAAGAGTGTTCCCTTTTCTCCACACCCTCTCCAGCATTTATTGTTTCTAGATTTTTTGATGATGGCCATTCTGACCAGTGTGAGATGATACCTCATTGTAGTTTTGATTTGCATTTCTCTAATGATTAATGATGTTGAGCATTCTTTCATGTGTCTGCTGGCAATCTGTATATCTTCTTTGGAGAAATGTCTATTTAGGTCTTCTGCCCATTTTTGGATTGGGTTGTTTGTTTTTTTGTTATTGAGCTGCATGAGCTGCTTGTAAATCTTGGAGATTAATCCTTTGTCAGTTGCTTCATTTGCAAATATTTTCTCCCATTCTGAGGGTTGTCTTTTGGTCTTGTTTATGGTTTCCTTTGCTGTGCAAAAGCTTTTACGTTTCATTAGGTCCCATTTGTTTATTTGTGTTTTTATTTCCATTTCTCTAGGAGCTGGGTCAAAAAGGATCTTGCTGTGATTTATGTCATAGAGTATTCTGCCTATGTTTTCCTCTAAGAGTTTGATAGTGTCTGGCCTTACACTTAGGTCTTTAATCCATTTTGAGTTTATTTTTGTGTATGGTGTCAGGGAGTGTTCTAATTTCATACTTTTACATGTATCTGTCCAATTTTCCCAGCACCACTTATTGAAGAGGCTGTCTTTTCTCCACTGTATATGCTTGCCGCCTTTATCAAAGATAAGGTGACCATATGTGCGTGGGCTTATCTCTGGGCTTTCTATCCTGTTCCATTGATCTATATTTCTGTTTTTGTGCCAGTACCAAACTGTCTTGATTACTGTAGCTTTGTAATATAGTCTGAAGTCAGGGAGCCTGATTCCTCCAGCTCCATTTTTCGTTCTCAAGATTGCTTTGGCTATTCGGGGTCTTTTGTGTTTCCATACAAATTGTGAAATTTTTTGTTCTAGTTCTGTGAAAAATGCCAGTGGTAGTTTGATAGGGATTGCATTGAATCTGTAGATTGCTCTGGGTAGCAGAGTCATTTTCACAATGTTGATTCTTCCAATCCAAGAACATGGTATATCTCTCCATCTATTTGTATCATCTTTAATTTCTTTCATCAGTGTCCTATAATTTTCTGCATACAGGTCTTTTGTCTCCTTAGGTAGGTTTATTCCTAGATATTTTATTCTTTTTGTTGCAATGGTAAACGGGAGTGTTTTCTTAATTTCACTTTCAGATTTTTCATCATTAGTATATAGGAATGCAAGAGATTTCTGTGCATTAATTTTGTATCCTGCTACTTTACCAAATTCATTGATTAGGTCTAGTAGTTTTCTGGTAGCATCTTTAGGATTCTCTATGTATAGTATCATGTCATCTGCAAACAGTGACAGCTTTACTTCTTCTTTTCCTATTTGGATTCCTTTTATTTCTTTTTCTTCTCTGATTGCTGTGGCTAACACTTCCAAAACTATGTTGAATAATAGTGGTGAGAGTGGGCAACCTTGTCTTGTTCCTGATCTTAGTGGAAATGGTTTCAGTTTTTCACCATTGAGGACAATGTTGGCTGTGGGTTTGTCATATATGGCCTTTATTATGTTGAGGAAAGTTCCCTCTATGCCTACTTTCTGCAGGGCTTTTATCATAAATGGGTGTTGAATTTTGTCGAAAGCTTTCTCTGCATCTATTGAGATGATCATATGGTTTTTCTCCTTCAATTTGTTAATATGATGTATCACGTTGATTGATTTGCATATATTGAAGAATTCTTGCATTCCTGGAATAAATCCCACTTGATCATGGTGTATAATCCTTTTAATGTGCTGTTGGATTCTGTTTGCTAGTATTTTGTTGAGGATTTTTGCATCTATGTTCATCAGTGATATTGGCCTGTAGTTTTCTTTCTTTGTGACATCTTTGTCTGGTTTTGGTATCAGGGTGATGGTGGCCTCGTAGAATGAGTTGGGGAGTGTTCCTCCCTCTACAATATTTTGGAAGTTTGAGAAGGATAGGTGTTAGCTCTTCTCTAAATGTTTGATAGAATTCGCCTGTGAAGCCATCTGGTCCTGGGCTTTTGTGTGTTGGAAGATTTTTAATCACAGTTTCAATTTCAGTGCTTGTGATTTGTCTGTTCATATTTTCTATTTCTTCCTGGTTCAGTCTTGGCAGGTTGTGCATTTCTAAGAATCTGTCCATTTCTTCCAGGTTGTCCGTTTTATTGGCATAGAGTTGCTTGTAGTAATTTCTCATGATCGTTTGTATTTCTGCAGTGTCAGTGGTTACTTCTCCTTTTTCATTTCTAATTCTATTGATTTGAGTCTTCTCCCTTTTTCTCTTGATGAGTCTGGCTAATGGTTTATCAATTTTGTTTATCTTCTCAAAGAACCAGCTTTTAGTTTCATTGATTTTTGCTATTGTTTCCTTCATTTCTTTTTCATTTATTTCTGATCTGATCTTTATGATTTCTTTCCTTCTGCTAGCTTTGGGGTTTTTTTGTTCTTCTTTCTCTAATTGCTTTAGGTGCAAGGTTAGGTTGTTTATTCGAGATGTTTCCTGTTTCTTGATGTAGGCTTGTATTGCTATAAACTTCCCTCTTAGAGCTGCTTTTGCTGCATCCCATAGGTTTTGGGTCGTCGTATCTCCATTGTCATTTGTTTCTAGGTATTTTTTGATTTCCCCTTTGATTTCTTCAGTGATCGCTTCGTTATTAAGTAGTGTATTGTGTAGCCTCCATGTGTTTGTATTTTTTACAGATCTTTTCCTGTAATTGATATCTAGTCTCATAGCGTTGTGGTCGGAAAAGATACTTGATACGATTTCAATTTTTTAAAATTTACCAAAGCTTGATTTGTGACCCAAGATATGATCTATCCTGGAGAATGTTCCATGAGCACTTGAGAAAAATATGTATTCTGTTGTTTTTGGGTGGAATGTCCTATAAATATCAATTAAGTCCATCTTGTTTAATGTATCTTTTAAAGCTTGTGTTTCCTTATTTATTTTCATTTTGGATGATCTGTCCATTGGTGAAAGTGGGGTGTTAAAGTCCCCTACTATGATTGTGTTACTGTCGATTTCCCCTTTTATGGCTGTTAGTATTTGCCTTATGTATTGAGGTGCTCCTACGTTGGGTGCATAAATATTTACAATTGTTATACCTTCCTCTTGGATCGATCCCTTGATCATTATATAGTGTCCTTCTTTGTCTCTTGTAATAGTCTTTATTTTAAAGTCTATTTTGTCTGATATGAGAATTGCTACTCCAGCTTTCTTTTGATTTCCATTTGCATGGAATATCTTTTTCCATCCCCTCACTTTCAGTCTGTATGTGTCTGTAGGTCTGAAGTGGGTCTCTTGTAGACAGCATATATATGGGTCTTGTTTTTGTATCCATTCAGCCAGTCTGTGTCTTTTGGTAGGAGCATTTAATCCATTTACATTTAAGGTAATTATCGATATGTATTTTCCTATTCCCATTTTCTTAAATGTTTTGGGTTTGTTATTGTAGGTGTTTTCCTTCTCTTGTGTTTCTTGCCTAGAGAAGTTCCTTTAGCATTTGTTGTAAAGCTGGTTTGGTGGTGCTGAACTCTCTCAGCTTTTGCTTGTCTGTAAAGGTTTTAATTTCTCCATCAAATCTGAATGAGATCCTTGCTGGGTAGAGTAACCTTCGTTGTAGGTTTTTCTCCTTCATCACTTTAAGTATATCCTGCCACTCCCTTCTGGCTTGCAGAGTTTGTGCTGAAAGATCAGCTGTTAACCTTATGGGGATTCCCTTGTGTGTTATTTGTTGTTTTTCCCTTGCTGCTTTTAATATGTTTTCTTTATATTTAATTTTTGATAGTTTGATTAATATGTGTCTTGGTGTGTTTCTCCTTGGATTTATCCTGTATAGGACTCTCTGTGCTTCCAGGACTTGATTAACTATTTCCTTTCCCATATTAGGGAAGTTTTCAACTATAATCTCTTCAAATATTTTCTCAGTCCCTTTCTTTTTCTTTTCTTCTTCTTGGACCCCTATGATTCGAATGTTGGTGCGTTTAATGTTGTCCCAGAGGTCTCTGAGACTGTCCTCAGTTCTTTTCATTCTTTTTTCTTTATTCTGGTCTGCAGTAGTTATTTCCACTATTTTATCTTCCAGGTCACTTATCCGTTCTTCTGCCTCAGTTATTCTGCTATTGATCCCGTCTAGAGTATTTTTAATTTCATTTATTGTGTTTTTCATTGTTGCTTGGTTCCTCTTTAGTTCTTTTACATCCTTGTTAAATGTTTCTTGCATTTTGTCTATTCTATTTCCAAGATTTTGGATCATCTTTACTATCATTATTCTGAATTCTTTTTCAGGTAGACTGCCTATTTCCTCTTCATTTGTTAGGTCTGGTGTGTTTTGACCCTGCTCCTTCACCTGCTGTGTGTTTTTTTGTCTTCTCATTTTGCTTATCTTACTGTGTTTGGGGTCTCCTTTTCACAGGCTGCAGGTTCATAGTTCCCGTTGTTTTTGGTATCTGTCTCCAGTGGCTAAGGTTGGTTCAGTGGGTTGTGTAGGCTTCCTGGTGGAGGGGACTACTGTCTGTGTTCTGGTGGATGAGGTTGGATCTTGTCTTTCTGGTGGGCACGTCTGGTGGTGTGTTTTGGGGTGTCTGTGGCCTTATTATGATTTTAGGCAGCCTCTCTGTTAATGGATAGGGCTGTGTTCCTGTCTTGCTAGTTGTTTGGCATAGGGTGTCCAGCACTGTAGCTTGCTGGTCATTGAGTGAAGCTGGGTCTTGATGTTGAGATGGAGATCTCTGAGAGATTTTCACCATTTGGTATTACGTGGAGCTGGGAGGTCTCTTGTGGACCAGTGTCCTGAAGTTGACTCTCCCACCTCAGAGGCACAGCCCTGATGCCTGGCTGGAGCACCAAGAGCCTTTCATCCACACGGCTCAGAATAAAAGGGAGAAAAATTAGAAAGAAAGAAAGAAAGAAAGAGGATAAAATAAAATAAAATAAAGGTATTATAATAAAAAATAAGAATAAAATTATTAAGAATAAATTTATTAAGAAAAATTTTTTTTTAATTTTTAAAAATAGATTTATTAATTTTTATAATAAAAATAAGAAAAAATTATTAAGAAAAAAATTTATTAAGAAAAAAATTTTTAATTTTTTAAAATAAAAAATATGAAAAAAGTTATTAAAAATTTTTTTAAATTTTTTAAAAATAGAAAATAAGGAAAAAATTATTAAGAAAACATTTATTAGGGAAAAAAATTTATTTAAGTAAAGAAAAAAAAACAAAACAGACGGACCTAACCCTAGGACTAATGGTGAGAGCAAAGCTATACAGATAAAATCTCACCCAGAAGCATACACATATACACTCACAAAAAAAGGAAAAGGGGAAAAATTAATATATCCTGCTCCCAAAGTCCACCTCCTAAATTTGGGATGATTCGTTGTCTGTTCAAGTATTCAACAGATGCAGGCACATCAAGTTGTTTGTGGAGCTTTAATCCGCTGCTTCTGAGGCTGCTGGGAGAGATTTCCCTTTCTCTTCTTTGTTCGCACAGCTCCCGGGGTTCAGCTTTGGGTTTGGACCCGCCTCTGCATGTAGGGCGCCTGAGGGCGTCTGTTCCCCGCCCAGACAGAACGGGGTTAAAGGAGCAGCTGATTCGGGGGCTCTGGCTCAGTCAGGCCGGGGGGAAAGAGCGGTACGGAGGAGGCGGGGTGAGCCTGCAGTGGCAGAAGCCGGCGTGATGTTGCAGCACCCTGAGTCGCACCATGCGCTCTCCCGGGGAAGTTGTCCCCGGATCACGGGAGCCTGGCCGTGGCGGGCTGCACAGGCTCCCGGGAGGGGCGGTGTGGAGAGTGACCTGTGCTCGCACACAGGCTTTTTGGTGGCGGCAGCAGCAGCCTTAGCGTCTCATGCCCGTCTCTGGGGTCCGCGCTGATACCCGCGGCTCATGCCCGCCTCTGGAGTTCGTTTAAGCGGCACTCTGAATCCCCTCTCCTTGTGCGCCGCGAAACAAAGAGGCAAGAAAAAGTCTCTTGCCTCTTCGGCAGCTGCGGACTTTTTCTCGGGCTCCCTCCCGGCTAGCTGTGGTGCGCTAGCCCCTTCAGGCTGTGTTCACACCGCCAACCCCAGTCGTCTCCCTGCGATCCGACCGAAGCCCAAGCCTCAGCTCCCAGCCCCCACCCGCCCCGGCGGGTGAGCAGACAAGCCTCTCGGGCTGGTGAGTGCTGCTCGGCGCCGAGCCTCTGTGCGGGAATCTCTCCGTTTTTCCCTCAGCGCCCCTGTTGCTTTGGGATCCGCGCTGATAGCCGCGACTCGCACCCGTCTCTGGAGCTCGTTTAGGCGGTGCTCTGAATCCCCTCTCCTTGCGCGCCGCGAAACAAAGAGGCAAGAAAAAGTCTCTTGCCTCTTCGGCAGCTGCAGTCTTTTTCCCGGACTCCCTCCCGGCTAGCACCGAAGCCCGAGCCTCAGCTCCCAGCCCCCGCCCGCCCCGGCGGGTGAGCAGACAAGCCTCTCGGGCTGGTGAGTGCTGCTCGGCGTCGATCCTCTGTGTGGGAATCTCTCCGCTTTGCCCTCCGCACCCCTGTGGCTGCGCTCTCCTCCGTGGCTCTGAAGCTTCCCCCCTCTGCCACCCGCAGTCTCTGCCCGCGAAGGGGCTTCCTAGTGTGTGGAAACCTTTCCTCCTTCACAACTCCCTCCCACTGGTGCAGGTCCCATCCCTATTCTTTTGTCTCTGTTATTTCTTTTTTTTTTTGCCCTACCCAAGTACGTGGGGATTTTCTTGCCTTTTGGGAGGTCTGACGTCTTCTGCCAGAGTTCAGTGGGTGTTCTGTAGGAGCAGTTCCACGTGTAGATGTATTTCTACTGTATCTGTGGGAAGAAAGGTGATCTCCGCGTCTTACTCTTCTGCCATCTTGCCCATTTCCAGCAGCCCACTTCTGACAGCAGCACAGCCACTTCAATTCCTGCAACTGCCCTGAACCCCAGTCCCAGCCCACTGAAAGCTCCAGTCCATCCACTCACACCACAACATTGTACTAGATATGGGATGACCACATCGGGGAAAAGATGAAACCTTGGGCTGTGTCTGAGAGGAGTCATAGACACCTACACAGGCAGCATGTTGGGGCTCTGTAAGCACACGAGCCTCAATTACTTAAGCCTTCCCCTTCTGTGGGGCAAAGGCCCCAGTGCGGGGAGAAGGAAAATCACACTCTTAAGGGGAAAAGAGCCTGCTTGAGTCCAAACTTCAGGGCTTCTGCTCCAGCAACTTGGGAGCAGACCCCACCCCTGACAGGGCCACTGAGCAGAAAGGAAGTCCCGCCTCACACTTTGTGCAGGCTTTAGCTCCTACAACACCAGCCGCACCCTCTATCAAGGTGATGGTGGCCAATACACCATAAGGAAAGATGTGGCTGGCACTCACATCAAATCCAGCCGTTGCACTGAAGACATTTGGCATTCACAGTCTATATAGGGATGCTCCCACATAACACCCCTTCAAGACCACAATAGATACCTGTTTCACCTGAATTCATAGAGACAGAGAAAGTGAAAATGAAAAGGCAGAGGAACTACTCCCAATTGAAAGAGCAAGAGAAAACCCCTGAAAAAATAATGAAACAGAGATAGTTTATCAGACATGGAGTTCAAAGAGTTGGTAATAAAAATGCTAACTGAAGAGGGAAGACAGCAGAAGCATGAAGAGCTTCAAGCCTGTAGCCTGTAGAACAGAAACCACAATCACAGAAAGTTAGACAAAATGAAACAACAGAGGAATATGTCCCAGATGAAGGAAGAAGATAAAACCCCAGAAAAACAACTAAGTAAAGTGGAGATAGGCAACCTTCCAGAAAAAGAATTCAGAATAATGATAGTGAAGATGATCCAGGATCTCGGAAAAAGAATGGAGTCAAGGATTGAGAAGAAGCAAGCAATGTTTAACAAAGATGTAGAAGAACTAAAGAACAAACAGGTGAACAATACAATAACTGAAATGGAAAATACACTAGAAGTCATCAATAGCAGAATAACAGATAAGTGAGGCAGAAGAATGGATAAGTGACCTGGAAGACAGTATGGTGGAAATCACTGCCACAGAACAGAATAAAGAAAAAATTTTGAAAAGAAATGAAGACAGTCTAAGAGACCTGTGGGACAACGTTAAATGCACCAACATTTGCATTATAGGGGTCCCAGAAGGAGAAGAGAGAGAGAAAGGACCTGAGAAAATACTTGAAGAGATAATTACTGAAAGCTTCCCTGACATGGGAAAGTACAGGAGAGTCCCAGGGAGGATAAACCCAAGGAGGAACATGCTGAGACACTTACTAATAAAATTGACAAAAATTAAAGACAAAGAAAAAATATTAAAAGCAACAAGGGGAAAACAACAAATAACATATAAAGGAACCCCCATAAGGTTATCAGCTGATTTCTCAGCAGAAACTCTGCAGACCAGAAGGGACTGGCATGTTATATTTAAAGTGATGAAAGGGGAGAACCTACAATCAAGAATACTCTAGCAGCAAGGCTCTCATTCAGATATGACAGAGAAATCAAAAGCTTTACAGACAAGCAAAAGTTAAAAGAATTCAGCACCACCAGACCAGCTTTGCAAAAATTATTAAAGGAACTTCTCTAGGCGGGAAAGAGACCAGCAACTTAAAACAAACTTAAACATAAAGAGACTGCTATATCAAAACCTCTTGGGAACAGCAAACCCCAAAACTACAATAGTTACACACAAAAAAGAAAAAGCAACCCAAACACAATGCTAAAGATGGTCATTAAACTACAAGAGAAGAGAACAAGAGAGGAAGGGAAGAAAAAAGACCTATAAAACAAACCCCAAACAATTAAGAAAATGGCAATAGGAACATACATATTGATAATTACCTTAAGTGTAAATGGATTAAATGCTCCAACCAAAAGACGTAGACTGGCTGAATGATACAAAAACAAGACCCATATATATGCTGTCTACAAGATACCCACTTCAGACCTAGGGACACATACAGACTGAAAGTGAGGGGATGGAAAAAGGCATTCTATGCAAATGGAAATCAAAAGAAAGCTGGAGTAGCAATACTCATATCAGACAAAATAGACTTTAAAGGCTGTTATAAGAGACAAAGAAGGACACTACATAATGATCAAGGGATCAGTCCAAGAAGCAGATATAACAATTGTAAATATGTATGCACACAACATAGGAGCACCTCAATATATTAGGCAAATACTAACAGCCATAAAGGGAGAAATCAACAGTAACACAATAATAGTGGGGGACTTTAACACCCAACTTTCATCGATGGACAGATCATCCAGATAGAAAATCAATAAGGAAAAACTGGCCTTAAATGACACATTAGACCAAATGGACTTAACTGATATTTATACAGCATTCCATCCAAAAGCAGCAAAATACACATTCCTTTCATGTGCACATGGAACATTTTCCAGGATTGACCAAATGCTGGGCCACAAAGTGAGACTCAGAAAATTTAAGAAAATTGAAATCATATCTAGCATCTTTTCCGACCACAATGCTATGAGATTAGAAATAAACTATAAGAAAAAAACTATAAAAAACACAAACACATGGAGGCTAAACAATATGCTACTAAACAACAAATGGATCATTGAAGAAATCAAAGAGGAAATAAAAAATACCTAGAGACAAATGAAAGTGAAAGTACAATGATCCAAAACTTATGCGATGCATCAAAAGCAGTTCTAAGAGGGAAGTTTATAGCAATACAATCTTACCTCAGGAAACAAGAAACACCTCAATTAAACAACCTAAACTTACACCTAAAGCAACTAGGGAAAGAAGAACAAACAAAACCTAAAGTTAGTAGAAGGAAAATCATAAAGATCAGAGCAGATATAAATGAAATAGAGATGAAGAAAACAATAGCAAAGCTCTTGAAACTAAAAGCCAGTTCTTTGAAATGGTAAACAAAATTGATAAACCTTTAGCCAGACTCATGAAGAAAAAAAGGGAGAGAACTCAAATCAATAAAATTAGAAATGAAAAAGGGGAAGTTACAACTGACACTGCAGAAATACAAAGGATCATAAGAGACTACTACAAATAACTGTATGCCAATAAGATGGACAACCTGGAAGAAATGGACAAATTTTTAGAAAGGTACAGTCTCTCAAGACTGAACCAGGAAGAAATAGAAAATATGAACAGACAAATCACAAGTACTGAAACTGAAACTGTGATTAAAAACTGCCAACAAACGAAAGTCCAGGAGCAGATGCCTTTACAGATGAATTCTAGCAAACATTTATGGAAGAGTTAACAACTACCCTTCTGAAACTGTTGCAAAAAATTGTAGAGGAAGGAAAACTTGCAAACTCATTCTATGAGGCCACCATCACCCTGATACCCAAACCAGACAAAGATACCACAATAAAGAAAATTACAGGCCAATATCACTGATGAACATAGATGCAAAAGTCCTCAACAAAACACTAGCAATCTGAATCCAACAATACATTAGAAAGATCATACACCATGATCAAGTGGAATTTATCCCAGGGATGCAAGTATATTTCAATATCTGCAAATCAATTAGTGTAATAAACCACATCAACAAACTGAAGAATAAAAACCATATGATCATCTCAATAGATGCAGAAAAAGATTTTGACAAAATTCGACATCCAATTATGATAAGAAATCTCCAGAAAGTGGGCATAGAGGGAACATACCTCAACATAATAAAGGTATGTTCACATATTACAAACCCACAGGTAACATCATACTCAGTGGTGAAAATCGGAAACCATTTCCTCTAAGATCAGGAAGAAACAAGGATGTCCACTCTCGCCACTTTTATTCAACATAGTTTTGGAAGTCCTAGCTGTGGCAATCAGAGAAGAAAAAGAAATAAAAATCCAAATTGGAAAAAAGGAAGTAAAACTGTCATTGTTTGCAGATGACATGATACTATACATAGAAAACCCTAAAGACACTACCAGAAAACTACTAGAGCCCATCAATGAATTTGGTAACATTGCAGGTTACAAAATTAATACACAGAAACCTGTTGCGTTTCTATACACTGAAAATGAAAGACCAGAAAGAGAAATTCAAGAGACAATTCCATTTACCACCACAGCAAAAAGAATAAAATACCTAGGAATAAACATACCTAAGGAGACAAAAGATCTGTGCTCTGAAAACTGTAAGAGCTGATGAAAGAAATTGAAAACAACAAAAACAGATGGAAAGATATACCATGTTCTTGGATTGGAAGAATCAAAACTGTCAAAATGGCTATATTACCCAAGGCAATCTACAGATTCAGAGCAATCTCTATCAAATTACCAATGACAATTTTCACAGAACTAGAACAAAAACTCTTAAAATGTGGAGACACAAAAGACGCTGAATAGCAAAAGCAATCTTGAGAAAGAAAAATGGAGCTGGAAGAATCAGACTCCCTGAATTCGGACTATACTACAAAGCTACAGTAATCAAGACAGTATGGTACTGGCACAAAAACAGAAATATAGATCAATGGAACAGGATAGAAAGCCCAGAAATAAAACCACACACCTATGGTCTATTAACCTGTGACAAAGGAGGCAAGATTATACAATGGAGGAAAGACAGTCTCCTCAATAAATGGTGCTGGGAAAACTGGACAGCTACATACAAAAAAAAAAAAAAAAAAAAAAAAAGAAATTAGAACATTCTGTAACACCATACACAAAAATAAACTCAAAATGGATTAAAGACCTAAATGTGAGACCAGACACTAAAACTCTTAGAGGAAAACATAAGCAGAACACTCTCTGACATAAATTGCAGCAATATCCTTTTTGATCCATCTCCCAGAGTAATGGAAATAAAAACAGAAAGAAACAAATGGGACCTAATTAAACTCAAAAGCTTTTTCACAGCAAAGGAAACCATAAACAAGACAAAAAGACAACACACAGAATGGGAGAAAATATTTGCAAATGATGTGACCAACAAGGGATTAGTCTCCAAAATTTACAAATAGCTCATGTGGCTTAATATCATCAAAACAAACAACCAAGTCAAAAAATGGGCAGAAGACCTAAATAGACATTTCTCCAAAGAAGACATACAGATGGCCAAGAGGCACATGAAAAGCTGTTCAACATCGCTAATTATTAGAGAAATGCAAATCAAAACTACGAGATATCACCTCACACCAGTCAGAATGGCTATCATCAAAAAATCTACAAACAATAAATGCTGGAGAAGGTGTGGAGAAAAGGGAATCCTCCTAAACTGTTGGTGGGAATGTAAATTGGTACAGCCACTGTGGAGAACATTATGGAAGTTCCTTAAAAAAATAAAAATAGAGCTACCATATGATCCTGCCTTCCTATTCCTGGGAATACATCTGGAGAAAAACATGGTCTGAAAGGATACATGCACCCCAATATTCACTGCAGCACTGTTTACAATAGGCAAGACATGGAAGCAGCCTAAATGTCCATGCACAGAGGAATGGGTAAAGAGGATGTGTTACATATATACAATGGAATATTACCCAGCCATTAAAAAGAATGAAATAATGCCATTTGCAGCAACATTATGGACCTAGAGATTGTCATACTGAGTGAAGTAAGTCAGACAGAGAAAGAGAAATACCATATGATATCGCTTATATGTGGAATTAAAAAAAAGATACAAATGAACTTATTTACCAAACAGAAACAGACTCACAGACTTAGAGAATGAACTTATTGTTACCAGGGGGGAAGGGTAGGGGGGAGGGATAGTTAGGGAGTTTGGGATTGACATGTACACACTGCTATATTTAAAATGGATAACCAACAAGGAGCTACTGTATAGCACAGGGAACTCTGCTCAATATTACGTAACAACCTAAATGGGAAAAGAATTTGAAAAAGAATAGATACATGTATATGTATAACTGAATCACTTTGCTGTACACCTGAAACTAGCACAACATTGTTAATCAACTATACTCCAGTATAAAATAAAAAGTTAAAAAATGCTAACTGAATTAAGAAAGAGAATTGATCTAAGCAAAGACTATTTTAACAAGGAACTAGAAACTATAAAGAAGACCCAATCAAAAATAGATAGTTCAATTTTTGAGAACAAAAGCACTCCAGAAGAAGTGAATAGCTGACTAAATGACAGAAGAATGCATAAGTGATCTCGAAGATAGAATAATGGAAATCACCTAGTCAGAACAACAGATAGAAAGACAAATGAAAAAAAATGAAAGCAATGTACAAGATCTATGGGATAATATAAAATGTGCCAATTTACATATTGTAGGGGTTCCTGAAGGAGAAGAGACAGAGAATGAGATTGAAAATGTGTTTGAAGAAATTATGGCTGAAAACTTCCTAAACCTATAGAAGGAAACAGATATTCAGGTACAGGAAACACAGGGGGTCCCAAACAAGGTGAACTTAAATGGACCCACACCAAGACACATCATAATTAAAATGGCAAAAGTTAAAGAGACATTGCTAAAGACAACAATTGAAAAACAAAGAGTCATATACAAGGGAACCCCCATAATGCTATCAGCTGATTTATCTGAAGAAACTTTGCAGTCAAGAAGGGAGTGGCATGATATATTCAAAGTGCTAAAAGGGAAAAACTTGCAAAATAGGATATTCTACCCAGCAAGATTATCATTTCAAATAGAAGGAGAGATAAAGAATTTCTCAGACAAGCAAAAACTAAAAGACTCCAGCAACACTAAACCTATCCTAAAAGAAATTTTGAAGGGTCTTCTTTAAATGGAAAAGAAGTAATGGTTGAAGATCACTTAAATAAGCCAATACATAGATTAAAAAACAAAACAATTGTAAAATCAACTATAACTACAATAAACAGTAAAGGGATAAGCATGAAAATGTAAAATATGACATGAAAAACACAAAATGTGGGGAAGGGGAATAAAAAATGTAGAGCTTTTTAAATGTGTTTGAACTTAAAGAAGTTTATCAGTTTAAAGAAGTAGATAAAATTATGGGTCGACATATATGAAACCCTTGGTAACTACAAATCAAAAACCTACAATAGATACACAAAAGTAAAAAAGAAAGGAACTCAAGAACACTACAAAAGAAAATCATCAAACCATAATGGGAAAAACAAAAAGAAGAAGAAATGAAGAAAGAAGAACTACAAAAACAACAGAAGAACAAGGAACAAAATGACAATAAGTACATACCTATCAATAATTGCTGTAAGTGTCAATGGTCTAAATGCTCTGATCAAAAGACTTAGAGTGGATGATTGGATAAAAAATAAGACCCATCTATATGCTGCCTACAAGAGACTCACTTCAGAGCTAAAGACATACAAAGACTGAAATTTAAGGGATGGAAAAAGACATCAAAATCACTAATC
The DNA here is from genome assembly GCF_028564815.1 of Eubalaena glacialis. NCBI lineage: Eukaryota > Metazoa > Chordata > Mammalia > Artiodactyla > Balaenidae > Eubalaena > Eubalaena glacialis. The sequence continues at coordinate 47,956,806 of NC_083725.1, read as the reverse complement.
ATCAGGGAAATGTAAATCAAAACAACAATAAGATATCACCTCACACCTGTTAGAATGGTTATGGTAAAAAAACCAACAAATGATTACTGTTGGCAAGGATGTGGAGAAAAGGGAGACCTCATGCACTACTGGTGGGAATATAAAGTGGTGCAGCCACTATGGAAAAGAGTATGGAGTTTCCTTAAAAAAACAGAAAATAGAGCTACCATATGATCCAGCAATTCCACTTCTGGATATATACCTGAAAAAAATGAAAACACTAATTTGAAAAGATACATGTTCCCCAATGTTCATAACAACATGATTTACAATAGCCAAGGCCCCATCAACAGATGATTGGATTAAGAAGATGTGAGATATATATATATATATATAGTGGAATATTACTCAGCCATAAAAAAGAATGAAATACTGTTATTTGCAGCAACGTGGATGGATCTAGAGAATATTATGCTTAGCGAAAAAAGTCAGACAGAGAAAGACAAATACTATATGACATCACTTATATGTAGAATCTAAAAAACAATAAAAATGATTGTATATGCAAAACAGAAGCAGACACACAGATGTAGAGAACAAACTTGTGGTTACCAAAGGGGAGAGGCGAGGGAGAGGGACAAATTAGGGGTATGGGATTAACAGATATAAATTACTATATATATCCATTTTATATAAATGGATAAACAATAAAGGTATACTGTGTAGCACAGGGAATTATGTTTTAATAGCCTATAATGGAATATAATCTGCAAAAATACTGAATCACTATGCTGTACACCTGAAACTATCACAACATTGTAAATCAACTACACTTCAGTTAAAAAAAGAGGAATTAACCGTATCATGAATACTAATGAATGATTTTAAGCAAGAATGTAACATGATCAGATTATTTTTTTAAAAAATTAATCAGAACGTTTTTTAAGTTTTTTTTTTTAATTAATGAAACAGTTTTGGAGGAGGTATTGGAGTGAGGCAAGAATGAAGGCAGTTTCATTGGTTAGCAGAAAGCTGTTTATTCTAGGAAATAAGCAATGAGAATTTGAAGACAGTGGTAGTAGAAATAGAGAGAATGAGAGAGATTTTAAAAGTTAAAGATGTTCACACAAAAACCCTGCACACAGATATTTGTAACAGCTTAATCATAACTGCCTAAACTTGGAAATGACCAAGATGTTCTTTAGTAGGTGAATGGATAAATAAACTGTGGTACATCCAGACAATGGAATATTATTCAGTGCTAGAAAGAAGTGAGCTTTTCAAGTCATGAAAAGACAGAGAGGAAATTTAAATGTGTATTACTAAATAAAAGAAGACAATCTGAAAAGGCTACATATTGTCTGAATTCAGCTATATGACATTCTGGAAAAGAGAAAACTATGGACACAGTAAAAAGATCATTGGTTGCCAGGGGTTGGGGACAGGGGAGGGAGGGATGAATAAGCAGACCATAGAGGAATTTTAGGGCAGTGAGACTACTCTATATGATACTATAATGGTAGATACATGTCATTATACATTTGTCCAAACTTATAGAATGTACAACACCAGGAGTGAACCCTAATGTAAATTGTGGACTCTGGGTGATAATGGTGTGTCAATGTCGGTTTATCAGTTGTAACAGATATACCACTCTGGTGGGGGATGTTGATAATGGGGGAGGCTGTGTATATGTGGGACAGGAGTATATGGGAAATCTCTGTGTCTTCCTCTCAATTTTGTTTTGAACCTAAAGCTGCTCTTAAAAAAGTGTATTAACAAAAAAGTTAAGAAGGTAGGGAAAATAAAGGTAATGCATGTTTTATTTTGAAATGCCATGTCACATTTTGCAGCCCTTTCCCACTTTCACCTGGCTCATTCATTTTTTTTTCTGATAACCCTTGGAGAAATGATTTACTGGGCACTTACTATTTTCAGAATACTGTACTAGGTGCCATGAAATATACAAGTAAAATGTGTAGGAAAAAAATTCAAGGCCGTCGTAGTTTTGTTGGGGTGACTAACAAACACACGTGTGTTAGAGACTCTAAATGCCTACAGTTACACCTGAAGCTGAAGCTTTGAATGGAAAGAATGAGAGGGCTTTTTTTGGTCTTTTCAGGTTCCTTATTCATATTTTGAATATATTTTTAATATATAATGATAAGATAAAGGATAATCAGAAATTCTGGAAGAAAAAAATCCATAACACCACTTCATTAACCCAAGTATTTAGTATTTTGATATACAGTAGTCTTTTTTCCCAACTGAATGTTTAGAATCCTTAAAAACCATTGTGTAGGAGAATTTGTAGCTGAACAGCATAAGGTCATGTGTGGAAATTAAGACAGATGACCAAAGTCTTTACTCTTTTTCTTTTTTAATCTCATTAGAAAATACTTAGGAATAAATCTGACAAAAATTTTCAGTTCTCTCTTGAAAAGAACTACAAGATAGGCAGAAGAACATAAAAAAGCCCTGCAAAATCATATTATTATAAAGAAGTAAATCCTTCTCAGATTAATCTACAAATAGAATGCAATTCCCATTGAAATCCCAACTTTCCAAAGTGGCTCTAAAGTTAATTTTAATAAATAAATATTAGAGAAGAGCTAAACTTTTTATTTAAAAAAAAAAAGGATATGGGTAAAGACAAACTATACAATTAAAATAAAATTACCTGATGTTGTCAGAGGAGGAGGAAGACAGATCAATGAAACTAAAAAATCCAGAAACAGAGCAAGTTATGTATAAAAATTTAATACACGATGAGAGTAATATTTCAAATCAGTGAGGAAAAATGAATTAGACAAAAACTGGTCTTGTAACAATTTTATTAAAAGTTTAGATTCTTACCTCATTCCATGAATCATACAGTTTTCAGATCGATCTAAGTTTTAGCTATTAAAAATTGAAATAATAGAGAATAAAATTACTGGAAGAAAATAAATGAATAGTTACATCATCATCAAGAGGTAGACTTGTATAAGTGTGACCTCAAAAATAGAAGCCAGTAAGCAAAGTTTGGTTGATTTTCCTACATAATTATTAATATTGGTTGAATGTGTAAATGTAAAAAAACTGTGAACTTTTTGGAAAGAAAAATGAATGTTGAAAAATTGAAACATATATAGGAAGCCATCTTATTTTTAATGTTTTCCATATAAAGAGATCTTACAAATCTACAAGAAAATGATACATACATGAACAAAGGAAAGGGAAACTCTAATTTAGAAAAAAAAATCAAATAAAAGAAAATGGCTAAAAGATATCACCAGGCAATTCATAAGTTAAACTATTGGTCTACATCAGAAAAAGTTCAACTTGCAAATAGTCAGATAGAACATTATATGAAAATATATAAAATGATGTTAAAAAAAGTGAGATTCCATATTTTTATGTATCAAATTATAAAAGATTAGAAATTAAGTAATATTCTTTATTGGCAAGGGTGCTGAAATAAGAGGGTAAATTGGATGAAACTTTCTTGAAGGCATTTTAGCAATGTACCTGTTTTTTTAATTAGATATTTGCATAACTTCCAATCCAGTAATTCTGGTTTTAGGAATTAATCCCAAGGAAAGAATCATGGATATGGGCTAAAGTTGTGTTACAAAGATACTGTTTATAACAAGAGAAAATAGCAACTTGCTTAACAATATGTGTCTGGTTATGTAAATTAACATTGATATACTATATAACCATTAAGTGACCTTGTAGAAGACCATTTATTGGCATGGGAAAAAATTTATTTTGTCATGAGAAAATGAATCAGAATGGTTTATATTTCTTGTTCCCACTTTTGTGTTTAAAAATGCATATATCCCCTAAAATGGCAGGGGGAAGGTTTATAAAATAAGTAGTCTATAGTAATATTATGTGGTGGCCTTCATGATAATGCCTTTTTCTCTTTGCACGGATATATTTTCAAAAAGTTTTTACAATGCACATTCATTAATTTTGTAACAAAAAAGAAAAATCATAAAATTATTTTAAAAAAGTGTTCTCATAAGAAACACATAAAATTGGATGAGTGATTCAGGGTTAGGAATCCTGATGCATCTGTAAGAGCATTTCTGAGCCAAGGCCAAAAGAAGACTGAAAATGCTTGGCAGAAAGACTCAGCAGTTACTGAGAGAAAAGGCACTGGTTTCTGGAGCAAGTTGTGGACAGGCAGGCAGAAGTCAATTTCTGCTCTCATCAGCTGAGAGCTGAACTCTCACACTAGGCTCTGTGCTTGGGAAGAGCTTCCTGTTTGCAGAGACTGTTACGAGTAAGAAGAATATATCATGTCCTGAGCTTCAGCAGAAGTGGAGTTTGTTCTTATGATCTTTAAAATATTGTAGGGAATAACAGTAGCTGAAAAAGAGCTGTCATGTCAGGGTTGTAGACCAGTTATCTCTTACAAGAGACTCTGATCTGGATTCATGTTTGCTGCAGAATGTTCTGTCTTCTGGAAAAGCCACCTTGTATGTGTACAAATACAAGAGAACATAATGAGAAAATAGAAATGCTTGAGAAATGGCAAAATAAACTGTTCTAAGGATTAAATTACTCTTTAGGACAATGCAAAACATTGTCTTTATATTGCAGGTAGAATTCTTTGTATATTATGTTTCTTTTGGAGAAATATTTCTTCTCTAAAAGCATATTTAATTTGCAATGTGCCTTCATTTTGTGTGGACATATGTGAGCAGGGGTGTAGATGTGCTTATTTTTATTTATTCATGTGTTTATTTATTTGTATGTTTGTTTGTATTTGAACAGTATTTTAGAGATGTCAGGTATTTAGGCCAAAAATACTGCAGGGATGAATGCAGGTGAGGAAGGAACATAAAACAGAACTAAACTAATTTATAGATGATCAATCATGACTGAACTATTAAAATACTACACATGATGGAGAAATGTTAAAAATTGTCCTCTTTTTTTACTGTTTGGGAAAGTGATGTTTAAGGAAATAATCTTTTGCTTCTGTATGTATGTTACTTGAGCTGCAGTGGGATGTAGTTGTGGTGAGATTGCCCCATGGGGTCATCACTGGACCTACTACTATGGGCACCAAGTGGCATTTGTCCTGAAGGAGGTGGATTTTCCTACTGCAAATTCTCTGGAATAGGAAATGAAGATGAAGAGGTAGGCCTCATTGTTGGCTAAAGGAGCTCCTACCTTTATGAGTGTCCTCTTGAACCTAGTCTAGATATTCTTGTGGGCGCTTCCAATGGTGGTTGGAAGTCTTCTTTGCCACAAGAAGTCAGCCTAGGAGCTACACATGGAGGCTCCCTGCAAAAGTCCCATAAGAATAATACAGGAAGCCTGGATTCATGTAAACTAGCCAAAGGTAAGGTGATTTTTTTATTTTAAACGTTATAAATTCCCTTTACTTATTCCTGTCTTCAGGAAAGTTCAGATGCAGAACCTGGCTTGGGTTCTGATAAAGAGAATTAATCATATCTGTATCCATGTTTATAAAGGAATGGAGACAACAGTGACTCTACTTGAATCTCTCCTCCAGAAAAATCTGATTTAATTTGCCTGGAGCACCAGAATTTTTAAAAGTACTTCAGGTGACTCTAATGTACAGCCAACTTGAGAACTGCTTCTTTAGAGGCTAGTGTGGGAGTCGGGGCAGCAGCAGTGTTACTGAACCAGGTTCATTTATCAACGCACAGCAAGCCAAACACAGAGACGCCAAGGTTTACAGCTGAGGAAGAGTTTACTCACAAGACAGCCAAGCACGGAAAAGGGAGGACAATTCTCAGATCTTCCCCCCCGAAACTGAGGCGGTTGGGATATTTATGGGATAAGCAAGGTGGTCGTAGGCTTCAGGAAAGGTGATTGGAGGCAGGGAAGAGGTAAGGTAATTGGTGTTTTGAGCAGGTGCATCTGGATGACATGTTTTCGTGTGTTCAAAATGGAGGTGCTTACATGAACTGAGGGTGGAGTTTTCCAGTCCTAGGAGGTCAACAGGCCATTCATCAGACACCTGCAAGTCCCAGTTTTAGGGTTGGTGGTCCCAACTGGCCGTAGCTCACTCACGCTGGGCAGAAGCTGACTCGAAGTTCCTGTAAAACAACTGGTCTGCATGAAGCTGGAAAGGCAGTTTGCAAGCAAGGGAGTTTTACCAAGCTGTTCTCTTATCTGTTGATTGTAAGACAAGTTCAAGAATTTTTGTTACTTATCGGCTCCTGTTAACTGTGTGAAGCATGGTTTCAGCAGCAGCTCTGAGATGATTCAGTAGTTACCTCACTGTTGGCAGCAGAGCCCTGCGTCCAGGGAATCCATGGTTAGAAGGATAATAGCAGTCCAGACTTACACAAGAGAAAAAGCCAGGCATTGACAGGAGTCTGCAAATGCTGTGCTTCTTGGTGTAGGGCATTTCAAGGAGAGGGGACCTGAGATTTTGCTACTATGCAAGTAAGGGCTATTGTGATCTTGGCCTTTCAGGTTATGTAATAGGCAAGAACAAATCTGACTCCATATTGGATCCGTTTCTTTTACTTTAACCTTTGCATTCTATTGCTTTTGCTACAAGTTAATCACTATAAAGAGATATTGCCTGTAGCTTAAAGTATACACAATGGCCCATCTCTGGGGACCCTGCCTCCCATGCCTGAGGTTAAGCTAAAATACCTTTGTTTAGCTCACAGGAAACATCCTGACCAGGCCCATCTGTGAATGGCTGCAGGAAAGAAGAAATTAACATATCTCTTCAGGAATCTGGCTGGAACCAGGAAACATTTGCAACAACTTATCACCTTTTTTTACTTTATCTCTTCACCTCCCCTTCATTGTTCTATAAAAGAAACTAGCATCCAAAACCCAGGCAAAATGGTTCTTCAGGACACTAGTCCCCCATCTTTTTGGTCTGCTGGCTTTCTGAATAAAGTTGCTATACCTTGCCCCAAGAGCTCATTTCTCGATTTATTGGCATATTGTGCAGTGGGCAGTATGAGCTTGGACTTGGTAACAGTTACATAACAATTCCTATGAAGAATAACCTTCAGATGGAAATATTTAAGTTCAGGGAGTTTGAAGTCACATGTCAGAAGTATTTATAACTATATTTGATAGCTATTAAAGATATTTCCCATATTTGTAATGTATGAATAAGAAAGATACAAAAGTCTGAGAACATTTCCACATAAAAGGATAGTAAAGAGATGTCACAATGAAACATTATATGAGCTAATGGACTGAAAAACAAATTGCTATAAAGCCTATCATTGGGACAATTGATGAGATTTGAATATGCAAAGTGGATTAGATAATAGTGTTGTATTCCTGTTAAGTTTCTTGATTTTTGTTCATTACATTCTAGTTCTAAAAGAAAACGTCTTCATTCTTAGTAAAGGCACATAAGAGTATTTAGAAGTAGGGGGCACATTGTCTCCAACTTAAGCTCATATGGTTTAAATAAATGTCATATACATACAAATATATATATAGGGAGAATGAAAAAGCAAATGGGGCAAAATGTGGCAATTGATGAATGTGAATAATTGGTATACAAGAATTCATTTTACTCTTCTTGTAACTTTTCTGTAAATTTGAAATTATATTTTTAAAAAGTTACCAAAAGAAAAAAGAAAAAAGAATCAACATGAGAAGAATCCAAGAGAATTTGAGGCAAAGAAAACATCCTTGAGATGGGAATGAGCTTGACATGTTATAGGAACTAAGAAATACCCACTATGGCTGGAGTGTGTTGATAAGGTCATAGGATGTCAAGTGATGAGGAAGTTGATGAGGAAATAGAAGCTAGATCATGCCGTTCTCATAGGTCATGCTAAGGGGTTTGGCTTTAATTCTAATGGGAAGTCACTATAAAGTTCTGAGCAGGGATTAACAGGATACACTTTACAGATGATTCCAGGGAATGATTCTGACTGGAGCTGCTTAGGCTACACATCAGCTTCTGAATAACTCAATCACTGTATCTACAGAAAGGAGGGAAACAAATAGGTAGGCTTCTTTGGGCCTCTTGCCAGGTGAATGAGGATGAGAAAAAAATCCACATGGACCCTATGGATAGCCAAAAACAATAACTGTCACTGCCCACACCTTGCCATGCCTGGGCTGCCTAGCACACCACAGGTCCTGACCCCCACAGCCAACCTTCATTTCACTCTCACAGTTCTAAAAGCATCCCAAATCACATTACAAATTATCCCATATTGAAGACCAAGATCAATAGCAAAGTCCCACACCTAAACCCTCTTTAAAGGGAGATAACCCACCCAGTCTCTCTATTCTGTTCCACGTCCAGCATTTTGGGTGGTATTTATTTCACCAGTCAAATTTGAATGTGGCTCTTCTTGATCCTGCAATTGAGGTTAAATGACAAATTTAATACTGGAAGGGAAATGGAAAGTTGTTCAGCAACTTAGATACAGAGGCTTGCTCCTCCTCCCCTAGAAGGAATGGCTGTGCCTGGACACACAGTAACAGAGAGCCCCTTCTCGCACCCACAGCAGCTACTACTTACAGGTAATGAGGTGATGGCAGCTGGCATTCTCAGACAACTCCTCCCAGCTGTGTTGGCATTTATACTCAGACTCTTTGGTGCCTAAATCCTTTCTATTTATAGCCCTTATCCCAACCTTATCATGACTGCATTTTAAGGGAGTCAAGAGTCAGGATCCTGTAATAGGGAAGAACAAATCTGACTCCATATTAGATCTGTTTCTTTTACTTTAAACTTTGTATTCTATTGCTTTTGCTTTAAGAATGTTTCCTACAGCCTAAAATATATAGGATAGTCCATTTTCAAGTCTCTGACTTTTAAGGGTATAACACTTTTCCATTCACAAAGAGATAAAATGTTGCAGAACAGAGAATAACATTTGTCTTGTTGGAGGTTTACAGGAACATCGTGACCTGACCTACATGGACAGTTGCAAGAACAAAGGATTCTGGCACCAAGAAGTTTGCAACAACTGACTACACCCCTCCCCTTTTTAGTATAAAAGAAGCCTGAATTCTGACTTTGATAAGATGGTTCTCTAGGACATTAGTCCGCCATCTTCTCAGATTCCTGGCTTTCCGAATAAAGTCGTTATACCTTGCCCCAACACCTCGTTTCCTGATTTATTGGCCTGTTGTGTGGTGAGTAGAATGAGTTTGGACTCAGTTACAATCCATCCCCTGCAGACAGGAACCTGTGGTGTGTCAAGGAGTACGCTGAGCTGATTTTCGCAGACTTCTCTTTGTGATGATGAGAGGAAGCAGGCTCTAGGCCTCTTAATTCTAATTCTTGATTTCTATGTTTTTCCAGTAAATCCAGTTCCTTATAGTCTTACACATGACACTGTGGAATTTGTCCTCACCCACCTTTAACTATAATTTAAAAATTCCTATTTCATAGAAGGAAATGAATACAGTGAAGTTGCTGTCCTGTTATATGTATTACATCTGCTAGATAGATATCTAAAAGATCTCCCTGCTCTGCTAGAAGGCTGATTTCCTCCAGGGGACAGACTAATTTTTTCAGGTTCTTGCTAGCAGTATCTCCCTGGTTCATCATCATCAATGGCTATCTTTGAGAGTGGCATAGATGAGGATTCCCCTTCTGAGGTATAAAGACCTCTATATATTTTTTCTCCTGGCGTACAGTCCTCTTCTGATCACAGAACATGACCTCTCTAAAGGAAACAAATGTATCTTGGGTATAACTGCACACCTCATAACCAAGCGGGACTCTACAGGGCCTTCCTGGGACAGGCTCCCCCCCTCCACCCCCCAACAATGTCCTCCACCTGCCTCTTGTTAGTAGAAAAGCTTTAGTCTCCCAGGCTTCCCCTAAGTCACAAAAGCCTGGCTCAAGAATTAAATATTGAAAGAATGTGAACGTGTAGTAACAAAAAAATAGCAGTTGGGCCAGGAGAACAAGGAAAAATTTGAACAGTAAATCAGCCACATGGCTGTCACAGAATCTTTAATTTCTCCCTGAAGGACATAGATAATAGTGTCTGATTCACATTCCGGAGGTGTTTCACAGATACTAAAACCCCCACCAGATAGAAGAAGATAACTTCATGATGACCATGAGCACGTAGCCCCCAGATTGGCTAGAGCCTGAGGATTGATGATACTAACCCCTGTGACACCACCCTATTACCTCACCCTCAACCAATCAGAGAATTGTGCACGAGGTGATCACACACACCTTGTGATTCTCTCCCTCACCTTGTCTATAAAAATTCTTCCCTGAAATCCATTGGAGAGTTTGGGATCTTTTGAGCATTAGCCATCTATACTCCTTGCTTGGCACCTGCAATAAATACTACAGTTTACTTCACCACAACCCGGTGTCAGTAGATTGGCTTTATTGTGCATGGGGGAGTGTCCCCAAGTTTGGTTTGGTAACAATCTTAGCCTACCACATTTCCCCACCCTTTCTATTCCCGGCTACAGAGATGGGCATGTGCTCCTAAACCAGGGCTGTCAGACTCCTCCTCAGAACCTCTTCAGAAGTTTTGCAGATATTCTCATACAACAGGAGCTGTTAGGCTGGTAGTTTGCCAGGAGTGGGGTGCTGGGGACCCCTATGCCTGCTCCATGGAGAGAGTCTGAGGGACAGAGCTCAGGCTCTTCATCTAGCGGTGCCTCAAGCTAGTGTAACCTTGGATTGTTCAGCTAAGTGGCCTAAAAATACGTTTTTATTGCTTAAGTGATTGTCACTTGCAGTCAACAGTCCACCTAATTTCATCAGTGCTTCACTGGTTTAGCTGAACGCTTTGTTTGTTGGCAAGTTTATAAAATAGTGGGAATTGCTTTAGGAGTTGAGCCATCACAGGACTTTTTCAGCCAGGTTTGGGTTTTCCCTGGCAATTAGACTCCATTAACACCCTGGCTGGTAGGTTAGGTTCTGAGGAGCCTCATTAGCTTATAGCAAATGTCAGAAATCTTGTTCAATCAGGATCCCAGAATCTGGACTCTGCTTTTGAGGTTTCTGTTTCTTAGCAACAGGAGTCATCTCTCCCTAAAGCTCTAGGCCTCAGTTGAATACTTTTGTTTTTGTCCCTGCCTTTAATAAGACATAAGGGGACATAGAGATTTTATTTATATGAGTATTATTTTAATAATATTTTGTATTAAATATGAAAGGAGAGGATTTTTTCCTGTCATATTAATAAAGTCTCTATTAGTAAAAACTTTTAAAAGTCTCTATTAGTAAAAACTTTAATTAAAAATTTTGAGTATATTAAATAATACTTTTAGTATATCTACATTGGTTTAGCTATTCTATGAAAGCCAACAATTTATAGTTGCAATGCTTTGAATTTTAAAAATCCCTTGATTCTGACTAAAATTCTCTAATCAGACATTAGAATTTCTTTTACATTTATTAACCATGATGTTATATTTTTTACAGCCTTTTACCTTTGAGTTCTGAAGAGGCTTTTAAAATATTTCAATGTATAAATGGATCGTATGTAGAAATGTAGAGATTGTTGATAATATGATTTAATAATTACTTATTTTTAATTAAAAAAAATTTAACATCTTTATTGGAGTATAATTGCTTTACAATGGTGTGTTAGTTTCTGCTTTATAACAAAGTGAATCAGCTATACATATACATATATCCCCATATCTCCTCCCTCTTGGGTCTCCCTCTCATGGTATGAACTTCATTAGGAAGGAAGAAAAATGGGGCAATAGTTTGAATAAGCAAGATTAATTAGAGATAAACTATTGAGAGATAGACTAATTTATTCACAGATGGTTTCATATTAATTAAATTGTAACATACTAAAATCATTTTCAGAAATGCTTTCTTTGCTAGTTGATTCTGCATAAATTTCATAGTGAAACTTAGGTCATATGATTAGTATTTAGCAGCAACAGAAGTAAGACAGCTTGCTTTAAGAAATGCCAAAATATGAAATATAAACATCTGATAGAGGAAAAAAATGAAAGAAAGAATCCAGGTGAGGAAGGATTTTTTTCAATGAATTAATCACATCTTAAATAGTTCTACTAGTGATTTATTTTCCAAAATGTGCTTTTAGCAATTGCATTAGTTTTCTATCTCTGTGTAACAAATTACCATAAGTTCAGCTGCTGAAAGCAACCCCCATTTATCAGTTCACAGTTCTGTGTGTCAAAAGTCTGGTATGTCATGGTGCCATCCTTTGCTCAGGGTCTCACAGGTTGAAATCAGAGTGCTGGCGAGGTTGGGTTACTTTCTGGAGGATCTGGGGATGAACTCAGGTTATTGGAAGACTTCAGTTCCTTGTGGTTATAGGACTGAGGTCCTGTTTTCTTTCTTCTTTTTAAAAATATTTATTTATTTATTTGGCTGAGGTCTTAGTTGCGGCACGCGGGATCTTTAGTTGCAGCACGCCGGGTCTAGTTCCCTGACCAGGGATCGAAACTGGGCCCCCTGCTTGGGAGTGGGGAGTATTAACCATTGGACCACCAGGGAAGTCCCTGAGGTCCTGTTTTCTTTATTGGCTATCAGCTGGGGACTGCTCTCGGCACCTAGATGCCACCCGTATTCCTTGCCACTTGGCTTCCTCCATCTTCAAAGTGAGCAACAGAGAATCTCTGTTGTACTGAACCGCCTCATACTTTGAATTTCTTTCACCAGGAGGGACAAGTTCCTTTTAGGACCTAGGTCAGACCCACTGAAGGCCCACTGAAGATAATTTCCGTCTTAAGGTCAACTGATTTGGGACTTTTTTTTATATCTACATAATCCTCCACAGCAGCAACAGATTAGTGTTTGATTGACTCACTGGGAGGAAGTTTGTATACACCAGGGGTGGGAATATTTTGGGAACCATTTCAGAATTCTGCCTATTAAAGCTGTGAAATGCACCATGCTTAGATTTTTTAAAGTCCACATAAAAATATGATGCCTAATCCAAAATGACAGGTTACTTAGAAGACTTGAAAGCTGTTTTAAGAGGGAGTTAGACCCCTCTAATTCAAGTTCTGATATTTTTCTGGTCTCCTAGGCTGTCAAACCCCAAACGCAAAGTAATGACACTAATCTGTGTGGACTTCAGTTCCTTTCCCACCAAGACACAAGCCTTGGGGTCCTCCTTCCAGCAAGACAGTCCCTGTAATATCATCTGCATGTTGCAATTTCTCCTGTCAGCCATCAGCATTGCAGGCACTGTGCACTTTGGATGTTTATGAAAGGGAAATTTGGGAACCTATAAGCACATGCCTAGACTGGAGAAGGGGAGGCCGCTCACCTGTGTTTTCTGACCTCACATATGGCTTTGTCTCCTCCCAGGGAAATGCCAGTCATAGGACAGTAGCATTCCTGTAAGCCCCGTTTCATCTCCATGTCCTCCTCCTCAGAGGCAGAAAGGCAGTCCTTAAGGCCCAGCTATACTCTGAATCAATTCCCTTTATCTCTCCTGAGGCTAAGCTGCAAAAACACTGCTCATATTCTGCCAGCTACTTTATCTCTTTTTCTCATTTCAAACTTCAATATATTCTTTTAAAAAAGAATCGTACCAAAACCTTCCTCAAAGCCAAATGGCATAAGTAGCTGTTCTTCCTGGACCACAGTGTTCTAGTGAAGTTTCATGATGTTGTCCTCTATCATTAAGGAAGTGTTAAATCACGTGCCATATACTGCTTAAAAAATAGGGTAGTGTGTAAAACTGCCATATTTCTACTTAGCTGTCATCCCAGTATGGAATCACCTTGTGCCCAGAGATTCATTCATTTTAGAATCAAGTTCATTAGTTGTCACTGCTTTATTATGGGTTTTCTGCCTCAGTGGTGAGTTAGGGACTGCTGCATTTTAGAGGTTACCTTGATTCGCCCTTGGTGTATCAGCTCCAGCTATTTGTCCCTGAGTCACCAGATCTCAAGTCTATAAAGTGCGCCTTAACCAGCAAAGCTGTATGGGGAGTGGTTATTTGTGAGGGTTCCAGTGCCAGATATTCTGGCTTCAAATCCCAGTTCTTCTGCTTACTAACTAAAATCATGTAATGTTTCTGTGCTTTAGTTTCCTATCTTACTAGCGGGACTCTTAGTATGACTGGTGGGTAATAAGTACTTACTATGTTAGATATTATTTTATGTACCTCAACCTCCTGCATTGAGGGCTAAGCCTGTTGACACACTTCTTGTCCTTTGGCTCAAGAACTGGCAGCGCTGGGTTCATAGATGAGGCTTCTCTTACTTTCAAAGTATGTCCAGAATCTAACCACCTCTCCTCCTCATCACCACCACCACCATCATCACCACCACCACCATCATCACCACCACCACCATCATCACCACCACCACCATCACAATCATCACCACAACCACCACCACCACCACCATCACCACCACCACTACTACCACCACCATCATCACCACCACCACCACCATCACCACCACCACCACCATCACCACCACCACCATAACCATCATCACCACTACCACCGCCACCATGACCATCACCACCACCACCACCATCATCACCACCACCACCACCACCATCACCATCACCACCACCACCACCACCATCATCACCACCACCACCACCATCACCATCACCACCACCACCACCACCATCACCAACATCACCACCACCACCATCACCATCACCACCAACAACACCATCACCACCAACATCACCACCACCACCACCATCACCACCATCATCACCACCACCACCACCATCACCATCACCACCACCAACACCATCACCAACAACATCACCACCACCACCACCATCACCACCATCATCACCACCACCACCACCACCATCACCACCACCAACACCACCACCATCACCACAACCACCACCAACAACATCACCACCACCACCACCACCATCATCACCACCACCACCACCACCACTATCATCATCACCATCACCATCACCAACATCACCACCACCACCACCACCATCACCATCACCACCACCACCACCATCACCACAACCACCACCAACAACATCACCACTACCACCACCATCACCAACAACATCATCACCATCACCACGACCACCACCACCACCACCATCACCACCACCACCACAGCCACCGCCATGCTCTCCCCCACCAGTCTGCCATTCATAATTGCAATGGCCTCCTAACTGGCCTCCCTGCTTCTATCCTTGCTGCCCTACAATCTGTCCTTTATATAACAGACAGGATGATCCTTTAAAAATATGAGTCTGGTCATTGTCATTCCTCTGCTCAGAATCCTGAAATGATTTTCCATTTTATTCAGCGTAAAAAATGAAAACTCTTACAGTGGCCAGAAGTCCTTCTTTATCTGGTACCCCATTAACTCTCTGACTTTTCTGTCACTCGCTGGGCTACTGCTACGTTGGTCTCTTTGCTGTTCCTCAAACATGCCCAGGCCTGCTTTCACCCCAAGTTCTTTGCAAGTGTTGTTTCCTGTGTCTGAAATGCTCTTCCTCAGTTGTTTATCTTATATGTCTTTGATTACGTGTCTCTTTCTCAGAGAGGTTCACCTTGACCCTCTTCTCTCATGCTCTTGATCTCCCTTACCTTGTGCTGCCTTTTCTTTTTTCATAGTCCATATCATAATTTCTACACATTACATACTTTACTTATTTAATATGGCTACCAGTTTCTGTTTCCCTATGGTAGCATATTAGTACTATGGTGGGGATATTTGTCTATTTTGTTTTGTGATGTATCCCAAATGCCTAGAACAGTGCCTGACACATAGTAGGGGCTCAATAAGTACAGTTGACACTTGAACATCATGCAGGAGTGGGGTGGGGTTAGGGGTGCTGAAACTTCATGAACTCAAAAATCTTCATATAACGTATAGCTGGCCCTGAATATATGCAGTTCCTCTGTATCTGTGGTTCCTCAGCATCTGCAGTTCTGCAATCCTGGTTCTACCCTGGTTCATGTGGTACTGCAGATTTACTGTTGAAAAAAATCCATGTATAAGTGGACCCACACAGTCTGAAACTGTGTTGTTCAAGAGTCACCTATGTATTTTGAATAAAGAATAAATGGATATTGTGCTGGGAAGCCTAAGATAGAGGAAGATGTATGTGAGGTCTGCTTAACAGCTGGTATATCACAAAGAGCAATGAAGAATTTTAAATAAGAAGAGCATGAATCAAAGAGGCAGAATGTGGCAAAATTTCATTACAGTAACCAAAGTACCATCTGAATCTGTTGGTTCTAAATTAATCTTTTCAGGCATATGTAGATATTTAAGTAGTAACCTAGTGCTCTACCCAGTGTCTGATCATGGGTGTTGAATAAATATATTTTAATTGACTTGCTGTCAGCTCCATAATTGCCGAAACTCAGGTGTGTCTATGAGGCAAACTTTAATAATCTCCACAGTTCAGGCAGGTGGGGAAAGGGAAGAGGCTGGGACTGAAGGTTGATCAGCAATCTGAATTATAGTTTCCACCTAAGAAGGCACAGTAGACAGGTCTCATTTGGGCTTTGAATTCCTATAGACATGGATTTGAGTTCCACCTCTGTCATTTTGTAGCTCTGTGGCCTTGTTTAGGGTGTTTTACACCTGAAGGCTTCAACTTCCTCTGCTGCAAAGTAGAAAAAAATAATAATTGACCTAGTAATGTTATCCTAAATATTTGATGAAAGTAAGTGTTTAATAAACAATAGACATTGTTGCTTTGTTAATGTTGTTGTTGAATGTACATGGGTAACTTAGGCTTGATTTAAATTTAGATTAGTGTTTATATCTGCTATAGGCTGAATTATGTCTCCCTGCCCCCAATTCATACATTAAAGTCCTAACCCCCATTGTGACTGTTTGGTGATAGAACCTATAAGGAGGTAATAAAGGTTAAATGAAGTCATGAGGATGGGGTCCTGATCCGATGGGATTAGTGTACTTGTAAGAGGAAACACCAGAGAATCTGCTCTCACTCACTCTCTTCCATGTGAGGATGCACTGAGAAGGTGGCCAACAACAAGTGAGGAAGAGAGCTTTTGCCAGAAACCAAAAAGGCTGGCACCCTGATCTTGAACTTCCCAGCCTCCAGCACTGTGAGAAATACATTCCTGTTGTTTAAGGCATCAAGGTTGTGGCATTCTGCTATAGCAGCCCAAGGTGACTTAGACAATATCCAATGGTATTTCATAGAGTGAGGTTTTAGGTGAAACTTCAGTTTGTAGGCAGCATCCGGGAGAACACTGGGCAGGTTCCAAATCCTGGTGATAGGGTATTCTCAAGGCCTGTGCCTTGTAAGGACTCCTGCAAGTAGGCTGGGATTCCAGGAAGGACTCCTGCTTCAGCAGAAAACTGGGCTACTGCTCAGGATCTGAGGTGGAAGACTGACAATGGACTGGCACATAGCCAGTGAGAATAGAGCCCAACTCTTCCACACTCAGACTTGTGCCAGATTCCAGATGTTACTTCTTTCTCTGCTCATGTCTTCTTGATGAATCACACAAAACTGATCCTAAAGATGAAGGGCACTAGTGCCCAGAGCTGATTAGGGCCAAGGAAAGTGAAGGTTGTTAGATCATCTTTGGCTCTAAAGTGTTCACCCTCACTAGACCTTACAGAGCTTTTAAAGGTAAAACCTAACACCACTGAACATTAAAATGTGGATTGTTTTATAATTATAGGTGCATGTTTGTTATCATTTAAAAATATTTCATATATAATTAATAGAACTGAAAGTGGGTGTCTAGCTATATCTAATGGACTAAATTCTCTAAAATATCACTGAGAGACTGGTATAAGAGCTTTTATGATTACTTCCTGGGCAATCTTACCTAGCAATTGTCCTTTACTCGAGGTCTGGGTTGTAGTTCTCAATATGTCTTTATTTTTACTGTCACTATATTGATTGCTTAGCACTGATAATATTTCCTGCAGCTCGAGAGCGTTATCCTCCAAATTGGATATTGTCATTTCCCTTGCTTGGGTAGCCAGAATGTCTGAGTTTGCCCTAATTAGAATGGACTGTTCTGGGCTGACAAAGAGCCCTATAAGCTAAGTCATGATAGGCATAAGGAGTAAACTTTAGTATTCTCAAGAGTCAGTACTTTTCCATTTGGTTTATGACAATTCAGAAAGTTCCACAAAACCTTGTAAAGAAATAATTCTATCATACAGAGTGAAATAAGTCAGACAGAGAAAAACAAATACCACAGGCTAACACATATATATGGAATCTTAAAAAAAAAAAAAAAGGTTCTGAAGAACCTAGGGGCAGGACAGGAATAAAGATGCAGACATAGAGATTGGAGTTGAGGACATGGGGAGGGGGAAGGGTAAGCTGGGACGAAGTGATAGAGTGGCATGGACAGATATACACTACCAAATGTAAAATAGATAGCTAGTGGGAAGCAGCCGCATAGCACAGGGAGATCAGCTCGGTGCTTTGTGACCGCCTAGAGGGGTGGGATAGGGAGGGTGGGAGGGAGACCAAGAGGGAGGAGATATGGGGATATATGTATATGTATAGCTGATTCACGTTCTTATAAAGCAGAAACTAACACACCATTGTAAAGCAATTATACTCCAATAAAGATGTTAAAAAAAAAATCAGTGGCGGCATTAGATTCTCACAGGAGCGCGAACCCTATTGAACTGCGTATGCGGGGAATCTAGGTTGCACGCTCCTTAGGAGAATCTAATGCCTGATGATCGTAGGTGGAGCTGAGGCGGTGATGCTAGCGCTGGGGAGTGGCTGCAAACACAGATTATCATTAGCAGAGAGGTTTGACTGCACAGAGACCATAATAAATCAATTGCTTGCAGACTCACATCAAAACCCTGTCAGTGACTGGCAAGTGACAATTAAGCCACATCTTACAGAGTAGACTGGATATATGCAACACACTTTGGGTGTTACTGTCTCCCATCACCCCCAGATGGGACCATCTAGTTGCAAGAAAACAAGCTCAGGGCTCCCACTGATTTTGCATTATGGTGAGTTGTATAATTATTTCATTATATAGTACAATGTAATAATAATAGAAATAAAGTGCTCAATAAATGTAAAAAAAAAAAAAAAGAAAGAATTCTGAAAAAAATTCAAAATATAAAACATACACGCCAAACACATTTACTACAACATGAAGATTCACTGAAACCCATTCTGGTCAATATCCTTTTATGTAGGTTTAAACTCTCCAACTACATTCAATAAAGATAGTTTAATAAAAATAAGTCATATTGTGAAGCACGGAGGAGTATCAGGATGAAGAAAGCATAGTCTTCTGCTCTTGGCTTTGTACACATGAGAGGCAAGTTGGATAGCAAATATAACGCAGTGTGAAATCTGGTAAGGGAGTCAGATATTCACAGGGTGCTACAGGGTCAAAGACGAGTGCTACTGAACGTAACTGGGAGGTGTCATGGACATTTTCTTAAATGTGTGATATTTAACTTCACTGTAGAAAGATAAATGGAAATGATCCAGGTGGCTGGGGAAAGACCAGAAGAAGAGTAAGACACTGCAGACAGAAGGAACAGCGTGTTCCAAGTTCTGAAAAAGCAGGTATATTTGAAGGAACTTTATGGGTATTATGAGAGTAAAATGAGGCCAGACCACAAAAATCATATTTTAGGACATTTGGATGAGGAGGCATGATGTGTTCATAAAAAAATGAAGCGTTGCGATTATTTTTGTACCTTAGCAATTTCACTGAAGGATAATAATATCTACCTACCTTTTCGTATTTAATCCTCACCATGATCTTGTGTCCAGCTGAGTATTTGTAATATATTGGACTCTACCAAAAAGATAGTGCTTTTGTGAGCTCCCCTTATTTATACTTCTTAAATTTTATCTATATTCAATTTTTAATTATTCACTGGAGCTAACAATGGCAGAATAGATGTCATATTAACTTGAATAACTGTCCCTTTTATCCATTTATTAGCCTGAATTTTACTGGTTAAATTGGAACATGTTCTAAAGAAATTACGTGGCTACTGAGGACTGAGACTAGCAATATTTCTTGTCTCGGTGTTGAACAATACTGGGACTAGACATTGTTTCTTGTCCTTATGTTAATCAGTGCTGGGACCAGGTAAAAATAACCTAATTATCTGCTTCAAGAAATGCCTGCTCATGGAAGAAAGGAAAAATTAATCAAAGAAAAAGAAAAGTAGGTCTTCCCTGGTGGCGCGATGGTTAAGAATCCACCTGCCAATGCAGGGGACATGGGTTCGAGCCCTGGTCCGGGAAGATCCCACATGCCATGGAGCAACTAAGCCTGTGAGCCACAACTACTGAGCCCACACGCTACAATTACTGAAGCCTGCGTGCCTAGAGCACGTGCTCCGCAACAAGAGAAGCCACCACGCCGCAAGGAAGAGTAGCCCCCACTCGCCGCAACTAGAGAAAACCCGCACGCAACAACAAAGACCCAACACAGCCAAAACTAAATAAATAAAGAAAGAAAAAGAAAAAGAAAAAGAAAAGTAAATCATTGAAACAGCTTACTCACCAGGACTAATAGCTTGCTCATCGCGACTTGCTTCAAGACCCCTACCTCAATGTGTCTACCAATCCAGAGCTATTTTGATAGTAATAATAATAATGATAAAACTCTGACCAATTTCAACCAGTTTCCCACTTGCAAGACCACCTTAAACATACTCAGCCAAGACCCTGAAGCTCTACCAACACTCTGCCCTAATTTCTCATTTTGAGACATTTTAAAGATTCTATCAGGTGATGTTCTCTGTTATTGGTCCACAGATTTTATTGAGAGGAATTGACAGTCAATACTGTTCTGCTATAAATTAGCTTTGACATCCTACTGTTAGAATATAATTTCCTCTATGGTATTCTGGTAAAGTTACTGCAGCAACATTGCTTATAGGATAGTATTTGAAGACTTGATGAGAGATGCTGGATAGATGAGAACATAAATTAACTAAGTCATTTACTTTTTGCAGACACAATTTTATGAAATAAAGTGGGGTAGCTGGTGGCAGAGAGAGAGATTTTGAGTGGTGGTGGGAGGGAAGTTTCATCCATCTGCCTAAGTAAAGAGTTCATTCTCTACACTATGCTAAGCACTCCTGTGTTTCTGAAAAGGAACAGCAGAAATTGTTTACATAAGGTTGATCAATACTTCTCTATGGCTCCTCATTGCTCTCATGATAAGTCCAACTTACAGCTTTGGACGCCCTTTATAATCTGACATCGGCTTACTCCTCCATTTACCTTATGCTTCCCGCCCCCTGCACCCCCTTCCCCCCAAAGCTGATATTCTTCTATCCACACAGATCCATTTGCAAACACACTGGGTACTTGATTGTCTCTGGACCTCTGCACATGCTGTTCCCTCTGATTGAACCAGGTTTGTCCACATTTAACCAGTTAACCCCCCACACTCCTTTTCTGTCTCAGCTCAGTTTTTACATGTTCTGGGGATTGTTTTCTGAACTTCTAAGATTGTACTAGGTTCCCCTTTTATATAATCTCATAGTGTTCTGTGATTTCCCTATTCTAGTACTTACCATACTGTATTATAATTAGAGTTTACCTGGCTGTCTCTCATCCACTCCTTATAGGAAGCTCCTTGTGAGAGACGTTATATATTATGTGTTTTTAATGTATTCCCCATCTAGTGTACTGCATAACAGATACTTAATAAATAGTTGCTGAATAAATGAATGAACACTGCTCTGCTTCCTTCGATGATCTGAAATTCTACTTTCTCTCATTTCTCTGCTGTGTTGGTCTCAAGCCCATTTCCTATTGGACACTATGCCTGACCTGAAACTTTTCAAGGTTTATTTCACATGTTGATTTTGCTGTAGTGAAGCACAGTTTTTCTTCCCTTCATTGATTTTATGTACCAGAGGGATACTTGAATTCTAGCTGGTCGTAGGACGTGAACCAGGAGCTAAATAGCAAATTTTAAAGCTGCAGACACTGCTACCTATTGATTTCATGTGCCCTCCTTTCTTTAATTTTTGTTCCCTTGTTACACACATTTCACTTTAACACACTGGAATCTCTTTCTCTTGAATATGCAAGCTTCTCTTTTCCTTCCACGCAGGAGCTCAATCCTTAGGAGACAACATTGTCCCAGCAACCTTGCTTCCTGACATCAGCACTATTCCTTTTGTCTCCCATCTTGTGCTCTCTGCCACTACTCCCTCACCCTTCTCCCTTCCATCCAAGGGGTTACTTTCCTTTAAATTATTCTGATTGCCTGAATTCCTCCAAGCCATCAATGCCATTGAGGCATGTTCCTCTGTGTTTCTAGAGCATCAGTAAGTCTACGTTAGAGCCTAACACAAGGGTATGAGGGAAGCTGAACAGACCTGATATTACGGGGCAGGATCAATACCTAAGCTGCCAATCATCTTGTGATGACTGCATGTAGCAATGCCACCCTGATGAAGAAGTACGCAAATGTTGAGGTTTGAGGGGTGCCAAGAAGTCCACTCACCTCCAAATATCTTATTTACCAGCTGTCAAAATTCCTAATGATCACTGTTCAAAGGCCATCATTTATTTAAAAAAAAATCTTCCAAAAAATGTAAATATCACAGGAAAAGATAACACAACTTCATATTTATGACGCCCACTGTAACTTTAGTGGAATTAACTTTATAAAAGTGAAAGAGTCTAGATGTCAGATCCAGCTTTGAGGAACTGAACCATAGATCAGAGCTCTGGAGAAGAGACAGGTATTCAAAGAAAAATTTCAGATACTTTGATGCAGGTGCACTGCAATTTATAATGGCTCTCAGTTCCATTCCCCATTCAGGACCTCAGACCTCTCTTAGAGTTTCTCTTCTTTCCTCTAGTGTCTGTAGGAGATTCTTTAGAAGTTTCTGTATCAGTTCCTTTTCTATCAGTTCTATCATTTCTTTGTCTCCTCGGTTGCCTGGCTTTGGAATCCTCATCTCTACTCTGCCCAAGGCTACAGCTGATGTGTCTGCCGATTGCTTCCTGCAGTCCTGGGAACTCTGACTTATGTTGTATTTATGCTCTCAGCACTACGGTAGACTGTGGTGCAGCACAGCGAAGGCAAGGGTTTAACATTTGATGAGGCTTTAGAAACAGTTGTGGGATAAAGAAGGGAACGGCAACCCAGGGAGCAACTTTTTTTTTTTTTAACATCTTTATTGGAATATAATTGCTTTACAGTGGTGTGTTAGTTTCTGCTTTATAGCAAACTGAATCAGCTATACATATACCTATATCCCCATATCCCATCCCTCTTGCATCTCCCTCAGGGAGCAATTTTTAATTGCTAAAATGTGGCCACTCTTCAAATGCCCAGACTCAGCAGCATCCTTGTTGGTTCCTGTGTCACATATTCCTAGTGTCTATCATATTTGTTTCTCCTCTCCTTTTGGGCGCTCAGAATACACTTTTAGCCCCCTTGCAGAATACACTTTTGCAGCCTTGCAGTAAGGCCACAAGATAATTTTGGTCGATGGCTTGTGTATGGAAGCAGGGTCATCTCAGGATGTGGGGGAAGTCCCAGGCAAAATTTATTTGGCGAGGTCCCTGCCTATATAAACAATGTGATCCAAACATATATTACACAATTTGTGGGTCATGTGAGGCATAGTTATAAATGAAGATTTAGGAAGGTGGTTACAGAAGCAATACTTAGGTATTTGATTATTGTCCAAACAGTGCAAATAAAGATTATTTTTGTAGTGTCCAGGCACCATCTCTTTCCATTCAGTATCAAGAACTATCTTTTTGACTTCTTTATTACCAAATGCACCATTTCTGGCTAATTTCATATCTCTCACTGGGAGAAAAAGATGGCACCATTGTTATTACTCACAATGCCATGGCTCTTTGGAACCTATTTGTCTTGAATCAATATAGATCTTCCTGCTTCTGTGGTTCTCTAATTCCATGTGTTTCGTGCTGGTTACAGCATTTTTCCTGACACTGCATTATCCATCCTGCCATTCCTGAATACTGGCTTCCAATGATTCTCTCAAAGGTTGTTGTTATGCTTTTTTGGATGATGACCACACATGCAAGTCTTATCTGTGTTTGAAGGAAAATGTGAATGATAATTCATTTTTGGTCAAGTTATATGTACTGTTTAAAATTTTACAGTGGGAGTAGATTACAACACATCTTTCAGCCACATCTTCTCTTCAACTTTTTAGGCTGTACTCCCTGCATTCCTAGAATGTGATCTCTTTCAATGTTGACTGCATCCCTGAATTCCACATACTGACACCAGCAGGGAGGATAGGCCCCTGGGCAGAGTGAGAGGAGCGGTCCCATTCACACAGGGAATGTCTGGTACTGCTTCAGACAGAGTTAGAAGAATATGACGTCACTGCAATAATTGGAGGCAAAAGAAAACATCATTTGGAAAAGCCCATTGACATCAGGCAATAATGATCTAAAATTTTACCCTTGAAAAAGATAGGCAATCCCCTCTCTTCCCAAGACTCTCTGTCATGTGATGCAGAGCCTTCAAAAGGGATTGTATCTATGTTGCATGTCAGCAGTGGAGGATACAGAGTAAAGAATGCCTGCCGTCACCCTTGGGTGCTGTAGACTGGAGATGGTATTGTGAGTTGAACACAGAGAGGTGAGAGCTGACCTAGGGGCCCAAACGTGCTTTAAGCCCAAGGGATGGCAGGGGAAACAGATGGTACCTTAGAACACATTTTGTGTCCAATGTGAGTGAGAATCACCCCAAATGAACATGTCATTACCATTCTGGCTGCCTGATCCTGTGTAATCCTACAAAAGAAATATAATGTTGGCCTGCAGGAGCAATCTGCTTCACCAGGCTGCCCTCCTGGAGCCAGAGCCAGACACATTGTACCAGGATGCCTCCATGTGCACAAGTCTCAGGGCTCCTTGGGGCATCTAGTTGACTCCATGCATGGGATACAGGGTCAGAGGGTTCCAAGGGGAGAAATGAGGGCTGGGGCCCTTGCAGGTCCTGTTCCGGGTTGGGGAACTCCTCCTGGACTTCACTGCCAGCACTAGCCAAGTCCCAGGCACTGACATGGCACTCCAAATTTCAGAGCTCCCTAAGGTGTGGCCCAGGTCAAAGAAAGAGCACTACTGAGTGAAAGTGACATGAGTCACTCCTGGCCTGAAGCACAGAAAATCTCATGTATCTTTCCGTTTTCCTGCTGCAGCAACAAGGAAGCTGCATGTTCCAAATTGTGCAGCTAGTGGTGGAGATTCAGTCAGCCTGGGATCTTGAGTGTGATCTTGAGCAGAGCTTCCGGATGATCCATAAGGAGCACGTAATGTAAGTGAGAAAGAAGCTATTTTTGTGTTACGCTTCTGAGGTTTCCGGTTACCACAAGAAAACCTAGCCTATCCTGACTAATACAGATCCTGTATGTGGTGCTGGCTCTCCAGCCATGGGTCAGCCTCTGTATGTAATAGTTCCTACTTTATAAGATTGAACTGAAGTAAACATGTGTCCAGTTTAGAAAGGTGAATGTTAGCTATTATTTTTATTACAACTGGCATTTGTTCTTGTGTTAGGGACTAACAAAACAGTGAGTTATCCATCAGAGAGTATGTATTTCATATAGGTCAGGCCCCAGTTGTGACTGAGAATTCCTTCAACTGACCAGATAAAGACCTGCCTTTTGTGTTCTCTTTTCTTGTCCTAAAACTACTTTTTTTTAACAGTGACAGACAGTGAAAAATTTTATTCCTACTAGTGAGAAAATTCCATCCTTCACTCTCAAGGGGATAACCTCCCGCTGTGATCCAAATAGGACCACAATAATTTAATGTACAAAACATTTATTGAAATCTGATTGAACTCAGTTGTGGGGTGAAGATTGAGCTTCACAACACTTTATAATAATATCTACAAACATTGGTTGAGTGCTTACTGTTTGCCAGGCAACATCCTAAGTGTTTTACTATATTAACTCATGTAATTGTCCTTATACAATACAAGTGTCGCAGGCACTATAGATTTTACTATGCCTATTAGGAAGAACAGAGGTACAGAGAAGCTAACTACTTTGTTCAAAGTCAGGGTAGCTACTAAGTGTTTGGCTTAGTTTCAGTGTGGGCAGTCTGGTTTCAGAGTCTATGCTCTTAACCACTTTACTCTGCCTCTGCCTTTGCTTATTCTGATAACAGATCAACCTGAGGTACATGCCTCACCCTCGCCTGCCTTCCCTCCCTCCCTCCCCTTTTCTTTCTTCCCTCCTTCCTTCCTTCCTCCCTCCCCCTTTCTTTCTCCCCTCCTTCCTTCCTTCCTTCCTTCCTTCTTCCTTCCTTCCTTCCTTCCTTCCTTCCTTCCTTCCTTCCTTCCTTCCTTCCTTCCTTCCCTCCCTCCCTCCCTCTCTCCCTCTCTCCCTCTCTCCCTCTTTCTCTCTCTCTCTTTCTCTCTTTCTCTCTTTCTCTCTTTCTCTCTTTCTCTCTCTCTCTTTCTTTCTTTCTTTCTCAGTTGTGCTTCTACAAGGAGTTAAAGATCACAAATGAGGCGTGAACCATCAGTGTGTGGTCTTCTGCACCTTACCTTCAGAATTCTCAAGAACATGCAAACACACAAATTTCCTCAAAGGCAATGGGTGAATAATGGTTATTTGAGGCCTAATGAACCTTTACTACAAGGCAGTGTTCAAGTCTTCATTCATTTATTCAGGAGATATTTACTGAGTGCCTATAATGTGCCAAGCAGCATGCCAGGCACTAGTGGACAAGACAGTCTCTGCCCTGAAGGAATCTCAGAAACACTTTACAGCCTCCTAACAAGGTTGACAACTCCTACCATCCAGGTTTAGGGTACCCTGCCACAGTTAATAATTTTCTTGAATTATCCATATTCTGCCCATGCCTATTTGCTTATTATAGATTGTCCAGAGTAAAGTATGAGCTGCAAATAAAATTCTGCCAATAGAACTGGTGAGGGGGAGATGAATGACCCAAATGGAGGAGAAGAGAGATTTCTGGGGTAGAGAGAGGTTTGTGGAAAGGACTTCATGTGGTCTTTGCCAAGCTCTGTATGAGGAAAAGGAAGGAGGAAGGAACCCTCTCTCTGGTTTGGCAGGGTGCCAGGGCAGGAAAGTAGGAAACAAATAAACACAATCCTAAAGCAGCAACTGAGAGTTTTACTCCCTGGAAAGTTAGTCATCTCAGCCAGTGAGTCTCAGAGCCTGGCATCAGATTTATTGTTGAAAAGACTGGCATGGAAACTTCTGGAAACTGTCCTGGAGGCTCCATGCACTTCAGCATTGGTGGGCAGGGACTTTTGTCACCCGAAGGGGAGAGTCCCTTGAAGTTTATTTGATGCCATCTCAGTGGCTGAAGGACAGGAGCTCACAGGGACACGGAGAACCACTGTCTTTGTGCAGCATTTACCTCTTCAAACCACAGACATGTACTAAGCGCTGCTTGCTGGACACTGTGCTAGGCGTGGCTTGGACAGCAATGAATATGTAGACACTGCCCTCACGGAACACTCGATCTAGTGGGGCGTACACTTCCATCAACGAGAATTGTGATGCAATAGGGTGCATGTACTGGGGTAACAGGGTTATCAAGGCTGTCAAAGGAAGGGCACCTCTCTGTAAGAGGGAAGTTGAGGTGCAGATGGAGAATAGAAAGAACTCCTGCAAATCTTCAGATACAGCTAAATTATATTTAACATCTTATTTTCCAGATTGTGCCTCTTAGCTGATGTGGCCTTGAGAAAAACAACTGTCAAATATGATTGTGTAGCCTCTTGATTTGTGATCTCTAAAGAAAGAGGGTACTTATCTTTCAAGTTTCTTTGTAATTGCACTCAGCGCCATACTCTCTCTGCTTGCTACTGATAATGCCAGCAAGCTTCTGATTTAAGCACAGAGGTGCTGTTGACCTCACTGGATCTCTGCACTGAAAATAGATCTTTGGTGAAAAGAAGGCAATGTAAAATAGGCCCTCATTTTGATCCTTATCTATTGGTATAACTGCTGTCTATTTATTTTCAAGTGTTTTGCATCACCAGCATATTTTAAGGACTAACTCAAATATGCCTCAAGGAAAGTAAAACTGCATGACAAAAAAAAAGTCAGAAAGTTTAAAAAGATGGATAAGCTTGTAAAGGGCAGAGGTTGAGTGACTACATAGAATTCAAATGATTCTCTTTGCAGGATAAGGGAAATTCTTTCTTTCCTAAAGGAGAGTGATTGGGGAAGGGGGGGAGCACTTATTTGTTAGGAATTAGCCTTTCATGAATGGAAGAATAGATGAGAGGCATAATTCTAGCAAGCAGAAATTGGGTGACTGTGGGCAGAAGAGATGGCAGGGGAGGTTCTTGAAGGGGAGAGAAAGAGCTACTGCTTTTCACGCTTTACGAAAAACAATATGGATTCAAGCGGAGCTAACTGGTTAAAAGGATGAAGATTCTAGAGTTAGACAGAAATGTATGAAATTTCTGGCTCTATTTTCTATCTCACGGATCTGTGCCAAGTTACTTGACTTATTTAAGATCAGTTATTTAAAAATATGTAAATAATAAGATTTTTGAAGTAGGATAATCATTCTTGTTGCGATAATGAACCAAGTCTGGCACGAAGTAAGTGCTTAACAGAGAGGAGGTCGTTACTCTTTACAATGTTGACGATCATCTCATTATTAAGTGAACACAGACTTCTTAGTGCTTAGGCTAAGATAGGAGTGTGAAGAAGTATTCTACATAATCACGCCAGGAGGGTGTGCCAAAGGAAGAAGCAGGCAGGTGTTCTTACCCAGGGATGATGGGAGATAGGAACTCTTTCTTGCTAGACTAGATCTTGAAAGAATGTGAGGCTAGAGCTACAGCAGCCATCTTGCAGTCATGAGGAAAAAGCCTGGAATATCTAGGAATAGCTCTGAGGAGTAGGAGAGGAAAGGCAATACAGTGAAAGAAAAATCAAGAGAGAGAGACTCTCACTCCAGATAGTATCATTTGATCTGTGCATCTGGCCAGCCTAAAGTTGGTACTACCCCTGGATTTTCTAATGCTTGAGCCAATACTTTTTGAGTTTAAACTTCTTTGAGTTTTCTGATACTTGCAATTATAGAGTCCATATAAAAATAACGAAGTCACATCTTTTAGTTTTTGATAAAAAGAAGAGCATTTTCTCCCCTCTTTTCCTGTCTTGGACGTAGACATGATGCTTGGAGCTGTATTAGCTGGCTATCAACCATGACTCAAAAACCTTGAGGAAAAGGCTAAGAGAAGCTCTGGCATATCCCTGTGCTGACCTTATGGAGGCAGAAATAATGCCAACCTCACTTCCTGTATTAGTTTGCTAGGGCTGCCATACAAAGTAGCACAGACTGGGAGGCTTAAACAGCAGAAATTTATCTCCTCACAATTCTGGAGGTTAAGTCCGAGATCAGTGTGTTGGCAGGGTTGATTTCTTCCAAGGTCTCCCTCCTTGGCTTGTAGATGGCCGTCTTCTCTTATTTATTCACATGGTCTTCCTTCTGTGTGTTTCTGTGTTCTAATCTCCTCTTCTTAAAAGGACACCAGTCATATTGGATTGGAATCCACCTTAATGACCTCATTTCAACTGAAAAATCTTATCTCCAATTACAGTCACATTCTGAGGTACTAGGGAGGGGGTTAGAACTTCAACATATGAATTTTTGGGAAAAATAAGTCAGTCCATAACATTTTTATTGCAGCAAAGTGACACCTACAATAGTAATCATATTTCAGATTATGTTATTAATATTTTAGCAGATAAATGAAATAGTTAAAAACTGATGGAGGAAGTTCATTTTAATTTCTATTTCTGCTAGCCTATGATCTCATGCTTTGGTAAAACTCATAATTCTCAAGAGAAAGGCATTTGCAGACAAAAGATACTTTGCTCCTGAGTTCAGGGAACACAGATTATGTTTCTCTTTAATTTTTTTTAAAGACTGATTTTCCCAGAACTCCAGGAAATAAATTTAGGGCTTTCATAGCTTAGACCACAGGAGAAGGAGAAATTTTAAACAAGTAATATAGACTAGGCTTCATAAGGGCAAGATCCCATTCTTCCATCCCATTCTTGGTTGGAAGCCTAACCAAGAGGATTAATGATTGCTCCTTCCAATACCAAAGCACTGACTCCTGAATGCAAAAAAAACCCCAAAAGCCATCCCCGCTTCTCTCCAAGATTATATCGCTAATGCTCAATTCTAGAACTTGAGCTGGTAACTGCAAATGTTGACGTTTTCGATTACACAGTGGGCACACTGCCTTTTTGGTAGCTTAGAGAACACTTGAGCAGACCAACTACATCTCTCCAGGGAATGAAAAACTCATGTAAGTTGGGTTCTAGGTCTGTTAGGGGAAAAAGGAAATACATGTCTAAGTGCTGAAAAGTCAGGTTTTAAAATACTGACCATGACTTGTTTTCTAATAGTTTCTAATTTCTCAAAGAGGCAATCATATTTGAAATGAGATTTGAGTAATGAAGAAAAGTCTGGTTTGAAAATTATTCATACAGATACAATAAAGCCTTAATGAATTTTTTTCTTCCAAGACTTTAATATAAGGCTTGATCCTATATCTCTACGTGAGTTGAATGCCTGTCTTTTTTTTTCTTGAATTCTTGACCCAGTTTAACTGTATGAAGATAATGTTCTGTTTTTATTTTTTAATTTCTTTTAAAAATATTTATTTATTTATTTATTTATTTATTTATTTATTTATTTGGTTGCTCCAGGTCTTAGTTGCAGCAGGTGGGCTCCTTAGTTGTGGTATGCATGTGGGATCTAGTTCCCTGACCAGGGATCAGACCCGGGCCCCCTGCTTTGGGAGTGCAGAGTCTTAACCACTTAACCACCAGGGAAGTCCCCCTATGTCTTTTTAATGGAATTTTAGCTTGATAGGAACTTGGGGAGAGAGGGCTGAACCAGAATTGAGCAGAAAACAGCTTTTTCACCAACTGTGTTTCATCCAACAGAGGGCACTTGGAACTCACACATAAATAGCGGCAGCAACAGCATTTAAAATATCCGTTCCATTGCCATGCAGATCCTTAATTAACACATAACATCAGGATTTCATTGACACCAATAAAATGAGATGACTGTGACCTTGATTAATAAAATGTGTAATCATTTTGGAAATATTGGGAGTTAGAAACTTGTTAGATATATTTTTCTGGGTGATTACACGGACCTGTAATCAACAAAAACAAAATCTAAATTGCAGATTACTCCAGCTCCATCTCCAGGGTAAAAATTTTATTCCTTCTTAAAAATAAAATTGGCTATACCTTTGTGACAGTTTAAGGATAAGACAGTAACAGATTAAATAACATTTTTATTACTATGTAAGGAGTATTGAATTGTCTGATACTTCTCAATATCAAATAAACAAATTTCAGACACAGGGGAAAGTATATTTAGAATGTTATTTATAAATTTCTAAAATTCTACTTTTAAAATTTCTGGATCCAGATCAAGAAGCAAAACGAGGAAAATGAAGATCTGACTCTTCTGTTTCCAAGTGAAAAGCTTTGACTTACCACTAGAGGGCACTCTTCACTCTCTTATCTTTCTGAAGTCTTCAGCCCCGCAGAACTCTCCTTCGCATGGAAATAACTGCGTTTACTAACGTTTGTGATTTATTTAGGAATAATCAGAAGCACCCCCACGATTCTGGGCAGATTTTTTTCCCCTAAAGCTCCTGTTGATTGTGATGCAAAGTCCTTAACTGCATCAAATATAAACTGGAAGAATTCAGTAAATCTGGATTGCCAGTGCAACTATACATAAAATATACTTCACCATCACAAAATTTTTATTTTCATAAAATAGACAAGGTACAAAGTTAGAAAGTTTATGCTTCTCCTTTCATGTTTTATAGAAGCAGTTCTGCATATTGATCAAAGTGCCATATCTTTGTGTGATGTTGCACAGCACAAAGCCAAATAGTTCATTGGTTTCTTTCTTTCTTTCTCTTTTTTTTTTCCAGAATAGTGGGTATATAATTGATCTCATAAAAATCCTGGTCATTGCACTAATTTTCTGGAGTTGGTCTAGTATATCCCCAACTCTGAGGCTTTATAACTCTGGTTTCTCAGTAGGGTATGTGGTAGATGGTATTGTTATTTGGAAAAAATTTACTCCACCCTCTTCTCAATGGGAGAAAAATACTTCCCCACTCCATCATGCTGAGCTTGGTCAATGGAATGTGAGAAGTAACTATGCTACTTTCAAGCGAAGGCTTTAAATGTGATTTAATACCCCTTGCTCTTCCTTTTTGTCTCGAGAATGCATATATTATGCATAGTGGCTGCCCCTTCAGCTTGGGTCCCTGAATGTGAAGATACATGCATGAAACAGAGCCAAAGTGTTCAGAGCCAAGTGGCACCTGCTGACATATAAAGTCAGCAAGAAACATGTTTGTTGTTGCTAGCCACTGGAGTTTGGGAGTTGCT
This sequence comes from Eubalaena glacialis, assembly GCF_028564815.1. NCBI lineage: Eukaryota > Metazoa > Chordata > Mammalia > Artiodactyla > Balaenidae > Eubalaena > Eubalaena glacialis. Next base: position 47,924,526 of record NC_083725.1, on the reverse strand, counting down.
TTTTGTGCAGCAAGCTGAATAACATAAAAATTGATATGAGGAGTGGGGTACTGTTGTAGGAAAATAAAAATAGGTGGCAATTGCTTCCAGATAAAGCTATAGGTGGTGAAAAAACTATTGTGGGAAACTGAAAAGAGTGATGATCAATGTAATATAATTTTTTTCTGTAGCAGCAATAACTTGGGAGGCAGATAGCCTACCTGATGAGCTTATGGCTTTGGCTGGAAAGGTATTTAGGTGGAATAGTCCTCGTGTGAGTTAGTTGTTATTTGCTGCATTTGATAAGCTGTTTAACAAATGAAATAAATGCAGAACATAACTGGCCTGTTTGCAGGATGGGATGGAAGAGAAAATAACCTCAAATTCTGGGGTTTTAGGGTGCAAAAATGGGACTGTTTTTAATCTTCAACTGGTAAAAGATCAAACGGAGAAATACTTTGAGCCAAAAACCACTGATTAAGACGTAGGTTGAGATGAAATTATGGGAGTGACCTCAATTCCTAGAGACAGGATTCTGTAAGAGCTGGTCAAGCCCATAGCACCCTTCGTTAAGTCTAGAGAAAAACTTATGTCCACCAAAGAACTGTGATGGAGACAGCTGCACACAGAAATGGAGTCCAAGAGGAAGAGCTAACAAAATCTTTGAAAGAGTTGTACTGCCAAAAGCAGTGTCCTACTGCATTAAAAGTGTGTGACATTTCGAGACTATTTGGGCAAGAAGCAGGCTGAGAAAGCTCCTCCTTCCCCTATGATGGTATAGTTTCCAATGCCCTCCTCTGATGCATCCAACACGGTTAATGGAAAGATGTCCTGGAGGGAGGAGTCAAGAGCCACAGAGAATGATGAACTGGGGCGCTACCCACAGGGAGTAGGACTCAAGGAACATTCTTACTCTAAGATGGGACTCATGTTTGTCCAGCAGAATCTCAAAATTGCTGTGTACCAGTGATTGCTAAGTACTTCTCATATTTCCTCTTTATGAATAGCAGCATTTAATGCAGTTATTCTGTCACCTTCCACCACTTTATGTGGGTACATGTGGGTTATTTTGTTCCTGATTTAGAGACTACCATGAGATCTTCAACTTAGTACCCAATGTCATTATGGGAAGGGACTTTCTGGGTGTATTTCTTGGAAGTAGGCGAGTAATTTTGAGTAAGAAGGGAAGGAAAGTAAATATCCATAAAAGGTGGTCTGTGATAGGTTGTATTATTGTTTTCAAATATTTCTTCCCCTCCCTTGTCCTGGGCAGAGAGTATTTTCCTGCTCCATTGATGCTGGGCTAGTCCATGTGACTTTGTTTGACTAATGGAATATGAGCCAATGAGACATATGCTATATTTGAGCAGAAGCTTCAAATGTGATTGCCTCTTGTTCTTAGCCTCTGCCATAAAAATGGGCGTCTGCCGTGTAGGGCTGTGCCTTTATCTGAGGTGCTCAAATGAAAGGACATTTGGAGCAGGGCTGCAGCCCCAGCCAATTCACAGGTGCAGACACGTGGTGGGAAATAAATGTTTGCTGTTGCAAGGCACTGAGATTTTAGGTTGTTTGCTTCACAGCGAACTGCCTAATGCAGGACATGAGACCTTTGTCTGAGATCCCCTTTGCAGTTTCGTTCATAGTAACATACAAATACGATTTTGTCTTTTAAAAAGCAATCATTTAGGGACTTCCCTGGTGGTGCAGTGGTTAAGAATCTGCCTGCCAATGCAGGGGACATGGGTTTGAGCCCTGGTCCTGGAAGATCCCACATGCTGCGAAACAACTAAGCCCGTGCGCCACAACTACTGAGCCTGCACTCTAGAGCCTGCAAGCCACAACTACTGAGCCCGCGTGCCACAGCTACTGAAGCCTGTGAGCCTAGAGCCCATACTCCTCAACAAGAGAAGCCAGTGCAATGAGAAGGCCACGCAATGCAACAAAGAGTAGCCCCCATTTGCCGCAACTAGAGAAAGCCCGTGCGCAGCAAAGAAGACCCAATGCAGCCAAAAATAAATAAATAAAATTAATTAATTAATTAATTAAAAAAGTTTCAAAACTGCTTCAATTATTAAAAAAGCAATGATTTAAGTTATAGCAATCCAAGAAATCTTAGCTTATATGCCAAATAAAATAAAACGTATTTTTCCTGATTAAAATGAAGCAAACACCTGCTTATATTGAAAACTCCAACACAATATATTTCCAATTGCAAGGCAATTCCATAAGAGAATAAAAGATGATTGGTTTATTTAGTAGGACTCTCCAAATTATCCGTTGTGAAATAATGAGTCGGGTCAAGCCTTTCAGAATGTCTTTGCCTAGGAATGAACTGGACACTTTTGAACGCTATGTATGAATTATTGACATAAAGTGCACCACTGAGAAATGTCTGTTTATGTTTCTCAGCTCAAAGCTTAGCCAGTGATTCTCCAACTTGGTAGCATGTCAACATTAGAGTGTAGGATGATTTAGGAGTACATCCCACATGATATGATACTAGTAGTGAAGTCACAACATTGGCTAACAGTTGCCTTCTTTTACAAATTAGAGTGAATTCAAGATTACCCCTATAATAATGTGAGGCTTGCTTTCATTAAAATATGCTTTCTTTTGTGAGAGAGTAAAGGATGGAGTTACAGGTAGCATCCCCATTACTTCACAAAACCTCGGGTTGATTTTTTTCTTTGTTTTAGGCTACAGTATAAGCTGCATTTGGAAATGTGCTCCACATATGAACTTCATCTGTTGTGTGAATGGGTAGCAGGGACGAGGTTGAAATCTCTTGAACTCCTGTAAGAATTGATGTGACTTTTAACGGAGATAAATCAAAGATCAGAGGTAGAGTGTCAGTAAGCAGGGGGCCTCGGCTCCTCTGGTTTGGAAATAGGATAAGTGGAGGAAGAGAGGAGAGATAGCTAAGAATAAGCTAAAAATGGCAAGAAGATTCTTCTGCTCAAAATAATTTCGCATCCCAGTTTTTTTCTATTTGGGTCAATACAAGGTGTTTTCTAAAATGCAAAAACCCACCAGGAAGGGTAGATATTTAACTTCTGTAGTGTCACAGGGAATAATTCCCTGAGACTTTGGAGAGTCCAGAGAGGGGGATATTTCTGGAGACAGAAGTGTTAAGGTGTCAGAAAGCCCTGGGTGAGGTGACAATAAAGAGCTGTGCCCAGCCATAGCCTTGAGCTATATGCCACCTCAGACCTGTGCTGGGCACTCAGCAGATAGGAGTGGAGACAGGTCATGTCCATGAGTGCCTATGGAAGTTCCCAAAGGACTTTTCTTGCCCCATGGTGTGCTATTCTCCTGTACTACATCCTGCTTGGAACATGGTCAATCCCCCAAGTATATCTCCCACCTAGGACTTCTGCCTGGATTGCTTTTTTAAAAAAATTTTATTGGAGTATAGTTGATTTACAATGTTGTGTTAGTTTCAGGTGTACAGTAAAGTGAATCAGTTATACATATACATATATCCATTCTTTTTTAGATTCTCTTCCCATACAGGTCATTACAGAGTATTGAGTAAAGATCCCTGTGCTATACAGTATCTATTTTATATATAGTAGTGTGTATATAACAATCCCAAACTCCTAATTTATCCCTCCCCAGCCCCTTATCCCCTGGTAACCATAAGTTTGTTTTCCACATCTGTGACTCTACTTCTGTTTTGTAACTAAGTTCATTTGTACCCCCTTTTTAGATTCCACATAGAAGTGATAGCATATGATATTTGTCTTTCTGTGTCTGACTTACTTCACTCAGTATGACAATCTCTAGGTCCATCCACGTTGCTGCAAATGGCATTATTTTGTTCTTTTTTATGGCTGAATAATATTCCATTGTGTCTGTATACCACACCTTCTTTATCCATTCCTCTGTTGATGGACATTTAGGTTGCTTCCATAGCCTGGCTATTGCAAATAGTGCTGCAATGAAAAATGGGGTGCATGTATCTTTTCGAATTATGGTTTTCTCTGGATATATGCCCAGGAGTGGGATTGCTGGATTGTTTTCTCCATTCTGTTGGCCATAAATACTTGTTGACCCTTTAACGTCCATCTCCAATGTCTCTACCTCCATGATGCCTGGTTGATTCCATTGGAAGATTAAGCTCCTGGTTTGCTACCTGATTCTCACTCTCCTGGGTCCTTCTCACATTGCATTGTCATCATCTGTTTGAGTACTGGATATACTGAAGACAATACCCACGATTTACTCATCTTTGTAGCCCTAATCCCTTTACCTGAGCATCTTAACATGTAATGGATGTTCAAGAAAAGCTAACTCTTGGGGTGGAGAGAACAGGAGAGGGAATCAGAAAAGTTATATAAATGCAAAAGTGGCAGCAGGTAGCTTTCAAAACAAACTTCATCCATTGTGAAATTTTCCCTAAGGTGACAGCTGCCCCAAGTGCTAAGAATAATTTTGCTTGCAGATTTTGGTACATGATAAGAGTCCTAGATAGATTTTAGTGCGGCATCTCCCTCGTAGTAGAAGATGTTTGGTTGTGGCTGGCAGTGGGTGTGAGGTCAACAGTTCTTTCCCTGATGCCCACCTTGTCTTTGACTTACAGACATAGCAGTTAGGTAGAGAACTTGTGGTTGCTTGGAGTCCTGTCTTTTTACCCACGCAGGATGTTGATTACTTTGGATCAAAAAAGCTCTCTCTTTCTGACTTTTGCATGCCAGATTGGCTGCAGAAGTGTTATGAACATTTCCCAGCTTTTTTTTTTTTTTTCTGCTCAAAGCTGTGCTTTCTTTTTTTATGCTACATTTCCTTGCTTTGACCTGCTTGTGGTCACCCTCACTTTGGCTTATAAAACAGCATGCTGTCATGCATCCTCTGTGTGCATCCTGTCCGGTGATGCTAGTGGCAGAAGGCTTTGCTTTTTTGCCAGCTACACTAGTTTTCCTGTTGTGCTATAAAGGTGCCACTATTTATTTCTTTGTTGGAGAGTGTATGGTGTATGTATGTACGTAAAGAGGGAGAAAGACAGAGCAAGACAGAAAGACAGAAAGTGAGAAAAGACAGAGGGGGGAGGGAGGAGGGAGGAATGAGGGACCAAGGGAGAGAGAGAGAGAGAGGTATTCCTTGTTGTACAATGTTAAGAACAGTATTTTATTTAAGCTTAGGTTAAATTGTGAAATTCGTGGACAGATGCCTCTCTGCCTTACTTGGGAATTTTCTGCCTCTAGTTGGTACTTCCACATTCCTGTCATGCCTGCTGTTTCTTGGTTTTCCACAATGTCATACCTTCCTGGATAGTGCCAGGACTATTAAAAATTGCTGCCATTTATTGAATACCTACTTGGGCAAATACTGCAGTTACCTTATGTCTAATTGTTACACAAGTATTGCAATATAGGACCAGTATTAGTTTCAACACTCCTTCTCCCTGAGGCTGGAAAGTAATGGGTAAATCGGAAGCTCTAATCTGAGAGATTATGTACTTAGTGTATGTGCTAACTCTTTCAGATGACATAACACTTTCACCCATTCAAATGATTTTTTCCTCTAAAGGTTCTGAAGGGGAGACATTTTGGGGGAACTCACCAGGCATAGGTACCCTAAGGGGCAAAGTTCTGTTCAGAGAGTCTTTTCAGTATGTCTCCCTGAATGCTTCTTAATGGTGCCCACAGACCAGATGGGATTCTGTGCAGGTGAGGTTCTCAATCACTACTTATTTCTGCTCTGGCTTGATACCACAGTAAACTCTTACTCAAGTCTACTTAGATTCAGAGAATCAGGGAATCTTGGATTTGAAGGAATCTTTAAAAAAATTTAAATCTAATCCAGTGATTCCTAATCTTGGGAATGCATCAAAATCATTTTTCAAGCTGTAAAATGACAGATTCTTAGGGCCAATACCGTGAGACCCTTGTTTTGTATGTCTTAGGTGGTGTCTGGGTTCAACAAGTGATTCTGAAGTGCAGCCAGGTGGAAAACCATAAATTTAATTTACTTCTCATGATGTGTTAATACTTTCTTGCTTGATTTGGTTTTCTATTTCTTCATCGTTGTATCTCTGGGAAATATGCAGAAAAGCAGAACACGAGGATTATTTTCTGCTCAGTTCCACAAAGAAAATCAGTGACTAGGGCACTGCATTAGGGATTACTAAGTCTTCAGACTTATTGGAATAGCCCACTGTGTCAATTTTTCAATATATTTTCTTTCAAAAGAGGTATGTCATCACTTCCTGTGTCTCTTCCTAGGTAGTAATAATGAGGACATATATACCCCTGGATAATTGGGTCAAGAGTTTCATAAATTTCCTTTCAATGTGAAATAAATTTCAGGAAAAAGGGAAGCAGAGGAACAGAGATATTGATTCTAGCTCTGCTGCTGAAAGCTGTAGGTTTTCAGTGAGTCAGCTTATGGCTCTGAAACTCACTTTTCTCCTGTGTAGTTTGGCCAATGGACTGTAAGATCCCTTTCAGTTCCAGGACCCCAAACTCTCACAGAACCTTCCAATCTCCTGATTGCCCCCTTGAACATGGAATCTGAGGAGCCATGGAAATGACTCCAGCCTCTGTTATTATCTCCTTTCTCTGAATTCCTGCTATGCTCAGAAGCCTCCTTAGTAAAAGAATAGCTATATTCTGACATATTATTCTCTGTGTCACTGAATTTGTCTTTGAAAAGATTCCAAGATATGTGAGAGGCAGTATCATTTCATTCATCTTTCCCCCACCTTGCAATTGAAATTGTAGTGTTGAACATAAGTAAGGAGAAAATAAATACAAAGAATCATGGACTTTTACCATTGGAAACCACTTTGGAGATAATTGATTTTGACCATTTAATTATACATATGAAGAAGTGAAAGCCAAGAGCTGATAACTGCTCAAGTAGGGAGCCAGTGGCAGAATGAGGGCTATAAACTGCTTTGTTGAATTCCCGGGCAAGTGTTTTCTCTGCCGCACATCTTTGGTTTGTTGACGAGAAGACAGTGGATTAACACCATTAATACCAACAAAATCGACCATATCTTAATGATTCATTATGAATTTCTCCAGTCTACAGAGTGGAATAATTTCATCCTTTTATATTACAGTTTATTTCTGTATTTATCAATGAACAACTCAAAATACCTTAGAGATAATACCTAGGTGGTCTTCAAACTGGCATATGTGATCATTATTTTTATTTATTTTTTATTTTTTTTCATGATGAGAGCTTTTTTATTTGGGGAAATATACTCCTAAATTCTATAGTTAATTTATTACGAACTTGTACCACATAGAAAAAATATTACTTTTAATATTTACTTGAGGTACATAATTTTCTTGATGTTACTGTTGGTATTGCATCTTAAATGTAATCACAGATATATCTGAATAAATGTATATAACTTTTACCTTGAATCCCTCTCTCCACCTGTATAAAGATCACTAGCACACATCATATGCACATGGGTATATATATGCCTATACATGTAAGTTGACTTCTGGTGGGTCCAGAGAATTAATTATAAGAGAAACAGTGCATTTTCATTTAATACATATAGGGCAATATATTTATACAAATGTATGTATTAACTTCAGGGCATTTTTAAACTATAACATTTGTAAAGTATATGACATTCAATAACGAGCTAGTTATTAAATTAGCTTATTTAAATCTTTTCATTTGAAACCTAATGGTTAATGTATCCAATTGGCCATCTTTTTTTTTTTTTTTAACATCTTTATTGGAGTATAACTGCTTTACAATGGTGTGTTAGTTTCTGCTTTATAACAAAGTGAATCAGCTATACATATACATATATGCCTATATATCCTCCCTCTTGCATCTCCCTCCCAGTATGATCATTATTAAGGAGAAAGCATATGCTTGTGCTATTACTCTATTTTTAAAAGATGGGAGGAGAATTTGGATAAGGAAAAATATTTCAAGGTCATAAAATCCTACTGAATGTTTGGATAGAAAAACTAGCTTTATCTTCTGGATTCAGCAGCACATACTTTGCCTGGTCTAAGGGACTAGATTATGTTTTTTAAAATGAAGAAATGATGTGATTAACATTTTTCTTGCTTAAAGTTAAAAATAGAAAGTGTTGACTTCAGTCATCAATTAGTTGGTGGGTAAGGAGGAAAGGGGACATGGATTCAGTGGGGCCAGCTCAGCTTGTTTTCAATCAAATATCACTAGGTAAGCATCATTCTCTGCCCCCTATGTTCTGGGCTGTCCCTTAACTGCTGGACTAGTACACTCTCAGATTATTTTAACCTTGTAGTTTTTAAAAAATTTGTTAGCCTTGGTCTATAAATAGATTCTTGAGAATCTCAAGTTCTAATAATATCGGATCATTTTATTTCTCCTGAGAAATTAAACCATTTTATAGCCACTCTTAAAATCACTTAAAATTAATTATGGTTCAGGAAATTTGTCCTCATATTCTGTTAGGTGGTGGTGCAGCCCTTTAAACTCATATATGCTTCCAATATTACTTTATGTCATTGCTTCTCAATGAGGGACTAGTTCACCTCCCAAGGGACATTTGGCAATGTCTGGAGACATTTTCTGTTGTCACAACTGGTAAGGCAGATGTGTGTATATTACAGGCATCTAATGGGTAGAGGTCAGAGATACTGCAAAACAACCTGCAGTGCACAGGGCAGCCCCTCACAACAGAGAATTATTTGGCCCCAGATTTCAATAGTGTTGAGGTTGAGTAACCTTGCTTTATCATATAGATTTACATAGAGATATTACCTTATCCATATAGATAAGAATCATTACTGATAATTTAGATCTACATGCATTAATCTACAGCAAATAATCAGTGTCTGATACTCTGTTAATCTTGTTTGTCACAGTGTCCCTTCGTTTGTCAAGATTATGAGCTGATGTTTTGCTCTGGAAAGAGTATGAGGACTCCTGTTCTCCTTGTCAAAAATAAAATGAGTCTGAAGGAATTTGTCAGCATTCCCAAATCTTTGGACCATTTTTGATTAAGACTTTCAGCATTTAGGTCCTAGTAAAAAGGAACTTTACAAACTAGTTGTCATCAAACCTCAGTAAATGGTCTCCTAGCCCCTGATCTCTGAAACAGGCTTGCGAGAACATGCTGATACATTCATTTAGTCATTGCTGCTGCAAGACTTCAATGCTAATTCCATATTTAGTTACTGTTGGTAGCAACTACTAATGGAGAGATGAAAGAGAAAGACCCTTTTTTTAAAAGCTAAAATCTTGTCAGTGGCTCTGTGGCTGCAATTCCCAGTGCACTGTGATTCTGCCTTTAAATGTAATTTCAAAACAGCTGTAATGGCAAATTAGTTTCTTTCTATTAGTTAGGTGATTATACACCAATCGGAACTGAATACACACACTATTAAGTTTATAATTATATTTGAGAATTTCACAGTCCACTTCATCTACCTTTGGGCCTCCTTGAGTGCTCCCTGACGCTCACATTTTGTCTGGAAGGGAGTATTTTACCAAAAGTTTACACATGGTTAACTTGGTTGAGAATATTGAGTCAGGCTCAAAGGTGAATCAAATGGCTGATAAATTTTCAAGGCCTTCAATGACTCAGACCCTGGTCAGAATCTAGGTTAATAGTGAGTGAAATTTTCTGGTGAAGGTGCAGTGACTTGACTATCTCCACCCATTTCTTAGTGGGCAGGGCTTTGAATCTCTGCTATCTCCTTGTCATAACAAAGACCACACATTAAATGAGTTGGCCATGATGCAGCGGCCAGGTTTAGAGGAAACCCTTGCAAGTTTACACAGGTAGCTAGAAAGAACTTGGATTCTGCTACCTTTTCTGGGAACCAAATTGCAGCAAAAAAGTATTTATTTCTTTAGATAGATTTGTTTCTCTTCATGGAACTTGATTTCTGTATCACATTATAATTCTTTTATAGTGCAGCTTGCTATTGCATCAACTCAATTATACTTATTCAACGAATATTTATTAGGAGTCTGCTGTGCTGTTCAACTTGTAACAGTTCTGTACAGTAGAAGCTTGAGGAGGAGCATGGCGAGTGTGTAAGATTGTTTCTGGATGTCAGCAAGAAGTCACTGTGGTACGGTGGTGATAGTGCCGAGGCTCTGGAGTCAGACAGACCCCTGTTCAGAGCCAAGCTCTGGGCTGTACCAGCGTGTGGTCTTGGAATGTTGCTTAACTTCTCTGAGTCTGGGTTTCCTTATTTATTTAATAATAAGCTCCCTAGTCTAGTAGCCAACAGCAGAGATGCTAAAATCAGACTGTGCACTTTTTATATCAGGCATACATCCATAATATTGCAGGTTCAGTTCCAGACCACTGCAATAAAGTAAATATTGCAATAAAGCAAGTCACGTGAATGTTTTGGTTTCCCTGTGCATATAAAAGTTGTGTTTACACTATACTATAGTCTACTAAGTGTGCAATAGGATTACATCTAAAAAAGTACATATCTTATTTTAAAAATATTTTATTAAAAGAAAACTGTTTTGAATTAAAAAAAATGCTTTATTGCTAAAAAAAAACCAAAACAAGTACAATAAGTAGCATCAAAGATCACTTATCATAGATCACCATAACAAATATACTAATAATGAAAATGTTTGAAATATTGAGAGAATTACTAAAATGTGACACAAAGACATGTAGTGATCAAATGTTGTCAGAAACATGGCACCAATAGACTTGATCAACAAAGGGTTGCACAAACCTTCAATTTGTAAAAAACGCAGTATCTGGGAAGTACAATAAAATGCAATAAAATGAGATATGCCTGTACCTGTTTCCTGACTTGTGCAACATTAGGCAAGTGCCTTAACCATGCTAGGCTCCAATTTGTCCACTGAAAAATAAGATTGAATGTTATCATGTTTTAAAAACTCTTAGCGTAATTTGTAGTCTGCAGCAGGTTGTTAATGAATTATAGGGGTCATCACCACCATCATCATCATCAGATAGCAAATACTCCATCACTAGAAGTATTTAATCAGAGACTAAGTGGCTACTTTTAGGTTAGTATCTAGTATATCCATTCAGACAGTATTGCTTTGACTTTTGTGGTTCTATGAATAATATTCTAATGGTAGAACTGTGGCAACCAGACAGAGGATATTTTTAGGCAAGAGCACCTTCACACAATGTGGGCAATTGCTTCTTCTGGGTATATGTACATGAAGGTGACACCTGAGAATCCCAATTAGTTTTCTGTTTTCTTAAACTATTCTTTAAAAAAATTTTTTTTAAATTGTAGCTACTCTCCTTTGAATCATCTCCAAATTCTATACATCTCCCTTGAATTAATTTAGTTGCATAATCCAGAAATGCCACATGAATTCTTCATGTTATTGCTTCTCTTGTTTATGTATCCCAAAGAATACAGTTCACTTTTTTCCACTAATTACAGAACCCTTCCTGAAACCTGTTTAGCTTGAGGTCAGATATGTCTGTGACTCTCTCTTTTTTGTTCCATAATGTCAGCTGTTTCTCATCTTGAATTTTTGCACTTTGTTTTTCAATTCAAAATGCACTTTTGCACTAGTTAAAAATCATGATTTTTATTTCTGACTCCTTCTGCTGGCAGGGTCATTTGGAAATCTAATTTTATCTTCTCAGGGTGAATGACTCACCCTTCTCTTCCACCCCTGGTGGCCATGTGGATATAATGAAGAGCACTTTCTCCCCCAGATGAAGGATGGAAGAAAATGTTAAATAGGCCTAGGATGATCTTCTGCATGAATTTCAGTTAAAAAATTTCAGGGACATACGTAATAAAATTTGCTGAAATCAATTAAAACAAACAAAATGCTCTTATGAGCTATGGGGATTACTTAAGTACCTAGAATAAAGAAGTTTATTCACACCAGTTGAAAACTGAGCATTTCAGGTGGGCATATTTGGACTGGTCTTTTGACATGGAGTAAAGATATTTTCAATGACATACTTATGTCATACATATGACATACATATTTAACATCAGTTAAAATACCTTACTTAACCAGGAGCTTCTACCATCTAAAACATAACAGAGAACTAGAAAATCAGCCTCAGAAAGTTCTGAACAGAGTGTTTTATGGTCCAGATCTCAAGCATTTTATTCTTGGGAATTGGGAAGATCTTCAATGACCCAAACTCAGGCTCTATTTCTTTTTAATTTTCACATACTATATTAAGCATGTCTTTCATTTTCTGTATTCTGAAGCTTTGACATCTGGGGCCTTGCCGACTCCGGAGGGCTTGCCCCACCTGGGTTTGCCAATTCCAAGAGATAGTAAACTACTTGCCTGTGAGGGTGCTTTCCAAATGCAAACCAACCAATGCAGAGCACACACCCCCAAGCACCTTCTGTATCTAGCTCTCACTATCCACCTGCCCTAATTACCCCAGGACAAGGTTCTAAGCAACTAAGGGCAGGCCCTATGTCTCACAGCCTGCTGACATTACTCAGATAGCCAAGCTTAAGTCTGCTTACCCTGCCTTGCTTGTTTCTTCTTGTGAAAACCACAATAAAGGCTCCTTCCCACAGTTACTCCCTCTTCCCTCTTGACTGACCCTGGTGCTTCCCCATGTGCCCTTGCATGGGGTGTCATGCCCTCTCTTCTTGGGAACTGTGAGTAATAAACAATCTTTTCAGTGGTAATCATCTCCTGATCTGTTAGCCTTACCACACCTAAATAATAATAAAACCTATGAAAATACATATTTCTAAAAAGTTTGGCTTTCTAGTTTCTTAAATTATAGCAGGTGTAGGAGTCACAAGTTGGAACTGGAGGAAGGTTATAGAGTCACCTGTGTTGGTGGTACCATAAGAAGCCACTTCTTATTGGTTGAATAAATGCCTTCTTGCCCAGTCATATAAAGAATGTACAAGCAGAACCAAACTTCAACCGAATTGAGAACAAGGTAAGATGTGCTTCTGCCTCGTTTATTTTATGTTTCTTTTTTTTTTTTTTTTTAACACTTTCATCCCTCATCTCTTGCCTCCAACTTCACATTTTGAATCCTTTTTGTGTGTGTGTGTCCTGCCCTTGGCTGAACAGAATCTCATTCCTATTTTGGTATCACTAAATGATAACAATGATGTTAGCAACAACAGTGACAATACAAAAAATTAATTTTTAAAAAACCGCTTTAAGACAAACTCTGTACTAAGTGCTTGATGTTTGTTATTTTGAACCTTGCAACAAACCCTAAAATATTGGCTTTTGTTAGCTCCTTGTTACAGATGAACAAACACATTTATGGAGGTCATATAACTTGAGCCAAATCACAAAACCAGAAACAATTAGAACCTGGATTCAGAGGTGCACAGTGTAAATCATCTCTTTTATTTTTCTTACACTGTTCACAATACCTTTTATACGGAAACACTCTTTTAGTAGTAACTAAAGAGGACAAGGATGTAACTAATGTCTGGATGTCATGCCATTTTGTGCCATAAACTCAATGACTTTCCCCCATAGAGAATTCACTATTTCCTTCTTCTCACTTTGAAAGCACATAGCTTATATTTCAAATTATATTTATCACAGCCACTGTTGTCTTAGAGATAGATGTATATGATTATCTCTTTAACTAGCTTGTGGGCTATATGGAAACAGAAACTGTTCCTTATCTTTGTATTCATCACAGCACTTAGCCCAAGGCCTTGAGATTATTAAGTATACAATAAATATTTGTTGAATTGATTTGAATTGAGGATCAAATGCATGAATGCATGTTAAATCTGTTTGTAAGGCACTAGCCACACGAAAGACAATCTGATTATTTGAGTCACGGCATGTACACAAAAAAGAGGATAGAGTGGTGGTGGTGGGGGCCCATTCCAGAGACTTTCAAGTCTTTTTAAAAAGATTATTGTTTTTTTTGGCTGTGCCCCATGGCTTGCGGGATCTTAGTTCCCCCTACCAGGGATTGCACCCTCGGCCTCGGCAGTGAAAGCACAGAATAGTGGTGACCAATAATTAGTCTAAGGATAAGCACATTGTCAGACATGCATGCATGCACATGCAATCAAGTTTCTTTTAGCAAGGAAGAATGGGGAAATGGCTACTGTATCAACAACCAACAGTGTCAGTCATAAAACTGGACTGAGAAAAGAATTTTATCTGTTACATGCTTTGCCTCATAAAACGTAGCAGCCCTACTTATCTGGAAGAACGTTAGAAGATACTTCTTCCCCACCTCCATATCTGGACAGAGATCCTGGGTCAGTGCCCACGAGAAAACTAAGCAGTGGTCCTTCTGTTCTCAAGGTATGCTATTTGAGACTGTCAGTTCTCTGATTCACCCCTATTTCTGAATTCCTATGCACTATTTTCTAAATTTTAAAAAAGACTACAGCTTCAAGAAGATAACACAGTATGATGTAGGAGAAACTAGCAATGGTCTCTTATATTACTGTAAGTATAGTGTCCACAAACAAAAGATTGCATTTGGGAATATGAATTGATTGGAAACAGTGCATTCTGGAGATTATAGTTTTTCATGAGCTGCATTGCATCAGAGTATTAGAGCATCAAACTGTGGGATTATCTGAAAATTTTTCTTCTGTTTATTAAAATAAGCAGCACTATGGATGAAGGCATGTTACATCCTGGAAATTGAATATATTTGGGGGCATATTAATATGTTAGCATTAATATTTGAGATGGCAATTTGAACAAAGTAAACACAAATTAACAGTGAACCAATACAGTGGCATCTACACATCTTTTCTATAGTTAATGATTTCTTCTTACTTGAGTAAGACAAGAGGAAAAGAAATAACATGCAGGGCTTATATATAAATATCACAAAGCAAAAGAAACATTATACTGAAATTTACAGTGTATCTTTTCCAATGATCTACTTCAGGTAACAAATGAATAATTAAAAAATGCTTGCTTTCCAGTATATAGTACTTGACATAGGGTAATCACAAGCTGAGAAGAGTTGAGACGATAAAATTAGATGCAAATAAAAGCGGATGATCTAAGGAAGCCTTGCAAAGAAACATCTTAATATCATCTCTATGGGCAAAGCTTGGCCCTCCTGGATTTCACTCAGCTGATCCTCTTCTGCGTCCTCACATTTACTAACACTAGGAAACATATTTCTTTCTTTCTTTTTTTTTTTTAATAACATCTTTATTGGAGTATAATTGCTTTACAATTGTGTGTTCGTTTCTGCTTTATAACAAAGTGAATCAGCTATACATATACATATATCCCCATATCTCCTCCCTCTTGTGTCTCTCTCCCACCCTCCCTATCCCACCCCTCTAGGTGGTCACAAAGCACTGAGCTGATCTCCCAGTGCTATGCGGTGCTTCCCACTAGCTATTTATTTTACATTTGGTAGTATATATAAGTCTATGCCACTCTCTCTCTTCGTCTCAGCTTACCCTTCCCCCTCCCCGTGTCCTCAAGTCCATTCTCTACGTCTGTGTCTTTATTCCTGTCCTGCCTCTAGGTTCTTCAGAACCGTTTTTTTTTTTTTAGATCCCATATATATGTATTAGCATATGGTATTTGTTTTTCTCTTTCTGACTTACTTCACTCTGTATGATAGACTCTAGGTCTATCCACCTCACTACAGATAACTCAATTTTGTTTCTTTTTATGGCTAATATTCCATTGTATATATGGGCTACATCTCTTTATCCATTCATGTCAATGGACACCTAGGTTGCTTCCATACCCTGGCTATTGTAAACAGAGCTGCAATGAACATTGTGGTATATGACTCTTTTTGAATTATGGTTTTCTCAGGGTATATGCCCAGTAGTGGGATTGCTGGGTCATATGGTGGGTCTATTTTTTTTTTTTTTTTTTTTTTTTTTGGTGTGTTACTTTCTGCTTTATAACAAAGTGAATCAGTTATACATATACATATGTTCCCATATCTCTTCCCTCTTGCATCTCCCTCCCTCCCACCCTCCCCATCCCACCCCTCTAGGTGGTCACAAAGCACCGAGCTGATCTCCCTGTGCTATGCGGCTGCGTCCCACTAGCTATCTATTGTAATTTGGTAGTGTATATATGTCCATGACACTCTCTCATCCTGTCACATCTCACCCCTCCCCCTCCCCATATCCTCAAGTCCATTCTCTAGTAGGTCTGTGTCTTTATTCCCGTCTTGCCACTAGGTTCTTCATGGCCTTTTTTTTTTTTTTCCTTAGATTCCATATATATGTGTTAGCATACTGTATTTGTTTTTCTCTTTCTCACTTACTTCACTCTGTATGACAGACTCTAACTCTATCCACCTCATTACAAATAACTCCATTTCATTTCTTTTTATGGCTGAGTAATATTCCATTGTATATATGTGCCACATCTTCTTTATCCATTCATCTGATGATGGACACTTAGGTTGCTTCCATGTCCTGGCTATTGTAAATAGAGCTGCAATGAAAATTTTGGTACATGACTCTTTTTGAACTATGGTTTTCTCAGGGTATATGCCCAGTAGTGGGATTGCTGGGTCATATGGTAGTTCTATTTTTAGTTTTTTAAGGAACCTCCATACTGTTCTCCATAGTGGCTGTATCAATTTACATTCCCACAAACAGTGCAAGAGTGTTCCCTTTCCTCCACACCCTCTCCAGCATTTATTGTTTCTAGATTTTTTGATGATGGCCATTCTGATCAGTGTGAGATGATATCTCATTGTAGTTTTGATTTGCATTTCTCTAATGATTAATGATGTTGAGCATTCTTTCATGTGTCTGTTGGCAATCTGTATATCTTCTTTGGAGAAATGTCTATTTAGGTCTTCTGCCCATTTTTGGATTGGGTTGTTTGTTTTTTTGTTATTGAGCTGCATGAGCTGCTTGTAAATCTTGGAGATTAATCCTTTGTCAGTTGCTTCATTTGCAAATATTTTCTCCCATTCTGAGGGTTGTCTTTTGGTCTTGTTTATGGTTTCCTTTGCTGTGCAAAAGCTTTTAAGTTTCATTAGGTCCCATTTGTTTATTTGTGTTTTTATTTCCATTTCTCTAGGAGCTGGGTCAAAAAGAATCTTGCTGTGATTTATGTCATAGAGTGTTCTGCCTATGTTTTCCTCTAAGAGTTTGATAGTGTCTGGCCTTACACTTAGGTCTTTAATCCATTTTGAGTTTATTTTTGTGTATGGTGTCAGGGAGTGTTCTAATTTCATACTTTTACATGTATCTGTCCAATTTTCCCAGCACCACTTATTGAAGAGGCTGTCTTTTCTCCACTGTATATGCTTGCCTCCTTTATCAAAGATAAGGTGACCATATGTGCGTGGGTTTATCTCTGGGCTTTCTATCCTGTTCCATTGATCTATATTTCTGTTTTTGTGCCAGTACCAAACTGTCTTGATTACTGTAGCTTTGTAATATAGTCTGAAGTCAGGGAGCCTGATTCTTCCAGCTCCATTTTTCGTTCTCAAGATTGCTTTGGCTATTCAGGGTCTTTTGTGTTTCCATACAAATTGTGAAATTTTTTATTCTAGTTCTGTGAAAAATGCCAGTGGTAGTTTGATAGGGATTGCATTGAATCTGTAGATTGCTTTGGGTAGTAGAGTCATTTTCACAATGTTGATTCTTCCAATCCAAGAACATGGTATATCTCTCCATCTATTTGTATCATCTTTAATTTCTTTCATCAGTGTCTTATAATTTTCTGCATACAGGTCTTTTGTCTCCTTAGGTAGGTTTATTCCTAGATATTTTATTCTTTTTGTTGCAATGGTAAACGGGAGTGTTTTCTTAATTTCACTTTCAGATTTTTCGTCATTAGTGTATAGAAATGCAAGAGATTTCTGTGCATTAATTTTGTATCCTGCTACTTTACTAAATTCATTGATTAGTTCTAGTAGTTTTCTGGTAGCATCTTTAGGATTCTCTATGTATAGTATCATGTCATCTGCAAACAGTGACAGCTTTACTTCTTCTTTTCCAATTTGGATTCCTTTTATTTCTTTTTCTTCTCTGATTGCTGTGGCTAAAACTTCCAAAACTATGTTGAATAATAGTGGTGAGAGTGGGCAACCTTGTCTTGTTCCTGATCTTAGTGGAAATGGTTTCAGTTTTTCACCATTGAGGACAATATTGGCTGTGGGTTTGTCATATATGGCCTTTATTATGTTGAGGAAAGTTCCCTCTATGCCTACTTTCTGCAGGGCTTTTATCATAAATGGGTGTTGAATTTTGTCAAAAGCTTTCTCTGCATCTATTGAGATGATCATATGGTTTTTCTCTTTCAATTTGTTAATATGGTGTATCACATTGATTGATTTGCGTATATTGAAGAATCCTTGCATTCCTGGGATAAACCTCACTTGATCATGGTGTATAATCCTTTTAATGTGCTGTTGGATTCTGTTTGCTAGTATTTTGTTGAGGATTTTTGCATCTATGTTCATCAGTGATATTGGCCTGTAGTTTTCTTTCTTTGTGACATCTTTGTCTGGTTTTGGTATCAGGGTGATGGTGGCCTCGTAGAATGAGTTTGGGAGTGTTCCTCCCTCTGCAATATTTTGGAAGAGTTTGAGAAGGATAGGTGTTAGCTCTTCTCTAAATGTTTGATAGAATTCGCCTGTGAAGCCATCTGGTCCTGGGCTTTTGTTTGTTGGAAGATTTTTAATCACAGTTTCAATTTCAGTGCTTGTGATTGGTCTGTTCATATTTTCTATTTCTTCCTGGTTCAGTCTCGGCAGTTGTGCATTTCTAAGAATCTGTCCATTTCTTCCAGGTTGTCCATTTTATTGGCATAGAGTTGCTTGTAGTAATCTCTCATGATCGTTTGTATTTCTACGGTGTCAGTGGTTACTTCTCCTTTTTCATTTCTAATTCTATTGATTTGAGTCTTCTCCCTTTTTCTCTTGATGAGTCTGGCTAATGGTTTATCAATTTTGTTTATCTTCTCAAAGAACCAGCTTTTAGTTTCATTGATTTTTGCTATTGTTTCCTTCATTTCTTTTTCATATATTTCTGACCTGATCTTTATGATTTCTTTCCTTCTGCTAGCTTTGGGGTTTTTTTGTTCTTCTTTCTCTAATTACTTCAGGTGCAAGGTTAGGTTGTTTATTCGAGATGTTTCCTGTTTCTTGAGGTAGGCTTGTATTGCTATAAACTTCCCTCTTAGTACTGCTTTTGCTGCGTCCCATAGGTTTTGGGTCATCGTGTCTGCATTGTCATTTGTTTCTTAGGTATTTTTTGATTTCCCCTTTGATTTCTTCAGTGATCACTTCGTTATTAAGTAGTGTATTGTGTAGCCTCCATGTGTTTGTATTTTTTACAGATCTTTTCCTGTAATTGATATCTAGTCTCATAGCGTTGTTGTCAGAAAAGATACTTGATACGATTTCAATTTTCCTAAATTTACCAAGGCTTGATTTGTGACCCAAGATATGATCTATCCTGGCGAATGTTCCATGAGCACTTGAGAAGAATGTGTATTCTGTTGTTTTTGGGTGGAATGTCCTATAAATATCAATTAGGTCCATCTTGTTTAATGTATCATTTAAAGCTTGTGTTTCCTTATTTATTTTCATTTTGGATGATCTGTCCATTGGTGAAAGTGGGGTGTTAAAGTCCCCTACTATGATTGTGTTGCTGTCAATGTCCTCTTTTATGGCTGTTAGTATTTGCCTTATGTATTGAGGTGCTCTTATGTTGGGTGCATAAATATTTACAATTGTTATACCTTCCTCTTGGATCGATCCCTTGATCATTATATAGTGTCCTTCTTTGTCTCTTGTAATAGTCTTTATTTTAAAGTCTATTTTGTCTGATATGAGAATTGCTACTCCAGCTTTCTTTTGATTTCCATTTGCATGGAATATCTTTTTCCATCCCCTCACTTTCAGTCTGTATGTGTCTCTAGGTCTGAAGTGGGTCTCTTGTAGACAGCATATATATGGGTCTTGTTTTTGTATCCATTCAGCCAGTCTGTGTCTTTTGGTGGGAGCATTTAATCCATTTACATTTAAGGTAATTATTGATATGTATGTTCCTATTCCCATTTTCTTAAATGTTTTGGGTTTGTTATTGTAGGTGGTTTCCTTCTCTTGTGTTTCTTGCCTAGGGAAGTTCCTTTAGCATTTGTTGTAAAGCTGGTTTGGTGGTGCTGAACTCTCTCAGCTTTTGTTTGTCTGTAAAGGTTTTAATTTCTCCATCAAATCTGAATGAGATCCTTGCTGGGTAGAGTAACCTTGGTTGTAGGTTTTTCTCCTTCATCACTTTAAGTATATCCTGCCACTCCCTTCTGGCTTGCAGAGTTTCTGCTGAAAGATCAGCTGTTAACCTTATGGGGATTCCCTTGTGTGTTATTTGTTGTTTTTCCCTTGCTGCTTTTAATATGTTTTCTTTATATTTAATTTTTGACAGTTTGATTAATATGTGTCTTGGCGTGTTTCTCCTTGGATTTATCCTGTATGGGACTCTCTGTGCTTCCAGGACTTGATTAACTATTTCCTTTCCCATATTAGGGAAGTTTTCAACTATAATCTCTTCCAATATTTTCTCAGTCCCTTTCTTTTTCTCTTCTTCTTCTGGGACCCCTATAATTCGAATGTTGGTGAGTTTAATGTTGTCCCAGAGGTCTCTGAGACTGTCCTCAGTTCTTTTCATTCTTTTTTCTTTATTCTGCTCTGCAGTAGTTATTTCCACCATTTTATCTTCCAGGTCACTTATCCGTTCTTCTGCCTCAGTTATTCTGCTATTGATCCCATCTAGAGTATTTTTAATTTCATTTATTGTGTTTTTCATCATTGCTTGGTTCCTCTTTAGTTCTTCTACGTCCTTGTTAAATGTTTCTTGCATTTTGTCTATTCTATTTCCAAGATTTTGGATCATCCTTACTATCATTATTCTGAATTCTTTTTCAGGTAAACTACCTATTTCCTCTTCATTTGTTAGGTCTGGTGTGTTTTGACCCTGCTCCTTCAACTGCTGTGTGTTTTTCTGTCGTCTCATTTTGCTTATCTTACTGTGTTTGGGGTCTCCTTTTCACAGGCGGCAGGTTCGTACTTCCCGTTGTTTTTGGTATCTGTCTCCAGTGGCTAAGGTTGGTTCAGTGGGTTGTGTAGGCTTCCTGGTGGAGGGAACTAGTGCCTGTGTTCTGGTGGATGAGGCTGGATCTTGTCTTTCTGGTGGGCATGTCCACGTCTGGTGGTGTATTTTGGGGTGTCTGTGGCCTTATTATGATTTTAGGCAGCCTCTCTGCTAATGGATGGGGCTGTGTTCCTGTTTTGCTAGTTGTTTGGCATAGGGTGTCCAGCACTGTAGCTTGCTGGTCGTTGAGTGAAGCTGGGTCTTGATGTTGAGATGGAGATCTCTGAGAGATTTTCGCTGTTTGGTATTACGTGGAGCTGGGAGGTCTCTTGTGGACCAGTGTCCTGAAGTTGGGTCTCCCACCTCAGAGGCACAGCCCTGATGCCTGGCTGGAGCACCAAGAGCCTTTCATCCACACGGCTCAGAATAAAAGGGAGAAAAAATAGAAAGAAAGAAAGAAGGAAAGAAAGAGGATAAAATATAGTGAAGTAAAATAAAGCTATTATAAAGCAAAGCTATACAGACAAAATCTCACCCAGAAGCATATACATATACACTCAAAAAAAAAAGGAAAAGGGGAAAAATTAAAATATCCTGCTCCCAAAGTCCACCTCCTGAATTTGGGATGATTCGTTGTCTATTCAGGTATTCAACAGATGCAGGCACATCAAGTTGTTTGTGAAGTTTTAATCCGCTGCTTCTGAGGCTGCTGGGAGAGATTTCCCTTTCTCTTCTTTGTTCGCACAGCTCCCGGGGTTCAGCTTTGGATTTGGAGCCGCCTCTGCGTGTAGGTCGCATGAGGGTGTCTGTTCCCCGCCCAGACAGAATGGGGTTAAAGGAGCAGCTGATTCGGGGGCTCTGGCTCAGTCAGGCCGGGGGGAGGGAGCGGTACAGAGGAGGCGGGGCGAGCCTGCGGCGGCAGAAGCCGGCGTGACGTTGCAGCAGCCTGAGGCGCGCCGTGCGCTCTCCCGGGGAAGTTGTCCCCGGATTACGGGAGCCTGGCCATGGCGGGCTGCACCGGCTCCTGGGAGGGGTGGTGTGGAGAGTGACCTGTGCTCGCACACAGGCTTTTTGGTGGCGGCAGCAGCAGCCTTAGCGTCTCATGCCCGCCTCTGGGGTCCGTGCTGATAGCCACGGCTCGCGCCCGTCTCTGGGGTCCGCGCTGAAAGCCGCGGCTCGAGCTTGTCTCTGGAGCTCGTTTAGGCGGCGCTCTGAATCCCCTCTCCTTGCGCGCCGCGAAACAAAGAGGTAAGAAAAAGTCTCTTGCCTCTTCGGCAGCTGCAGACTTTTTCCCGGACTCCCTCCTGGCTAGCTGTGGTGCACTAACCCCTTCAGGCTGTGTTCACGCTGTCAACCCCAGTCCTCTCCCTGCGATCCGACCGATGCCTGAGCCTCAGCTCCCAGCCCCCGCCCGCCCAGGCGGGTGAGCAGACAAGCCTCTCGGGCTGGTGAGTGCTGCTCGGCACTGATCCTCTGTGAGGGAATCTCTCCACTTTTCCCTCTGTGCCCCTGTTGCTGTGGGATCTGCGTTGATAGCCGCGGCTCGCGCCCGTCTCTGGAGCTCGTTTAGGCGGCGCTCTGAATCCCCTCTCCTCGCGCACCAGGAAACAAAGAGGCAAGAAAAAGTCTCTTGCCTCTTAGGCAGCTCCAGACTTTTTCCCGGACTCCCTCCCGGCTAGCTGTGGTGCACTAACCCCTTCAGGCTGTGTTCACGCCGCCAACCCCAGTCCTCTCCCTGGGATCCGACCGAAGCCCGAGCCTCAGCTCCCAGCCCCCGCCCGCCCCGGCGGCTGAGCAGACAAGCCTCTCGGGCTGGTGAGTGCTGCTCGGCGCCGAGCCTCTGTGCGGGAATCTCTCCGCTTTGCCCTCCGCACCCCTGTGGCTGCGCTCTCCTTCGTGGCTCCAAATCTTCCCCCTTCTGCCACCCGCAGTCTCTGCCCGCGAAGGGGCTTCCTAGTGCGTGGAAACCTTTCCTCCTTCACGGCTCCCTCCCACAGGTGCAGGTCCCGTCCCTAGTTTTTTGTCTCTGTTATTTCTTTTTTCTTTTGCCCTACCCAAGTACGTGGGGAGTTTCTTGCCTTTTGGGAGGTCTGACGTTTTCTGCCAGCGTTCAGTGGGTGTTCTGTAGGAGCAGTTCCACGTGTAGATGTATTTCTAATGTATCTGTGGGAAAGAAGGTGATCTCCGCGTCTTACTCTTCCGCCATCTTCTTCTCCCTCCACCATGTACTCTTTATCTGTAAATTCAGATTTGCCTGTCATCACTGATTTACCACATATGCCAATTTAAAGGACGACTTCCATTATGTTTTTTCTTTTTCTATTTTTTTTTTTTTTTTTTTTTTAGTTTACATTAGGGTTTATTCTTGGTATTGTTCATTTTATCCCAAAAAGGGACATTCTCCCAGGGAACACCCACATAACCCCCAAGTGAGAAATCATTGTGGTTTTTACCTTCTAATATAATCCACAGGCCCACTTCCACTTTCACCACCTGCCCCAAAGCATGAAAATGTCTTTTTCCATTCTGATCCAGTTTTGTTTTTCTGGACGTGTTCTTAAGACTTTCCCTCATTTTCACAACCTTGATGGATTCAAAGTACCCGAGATGAGTATGATCTGGGTGACCTTTCCTGCGTGGCTTCTTTCACTTAGGATGTTTTCAATGTTCATGTTATTTTGTAATATGTATCAGTACTTCATTTACGTTTTCCATGGTGAGTAAATCTATAGAACATAACATTTACCACTTAAACCATTTAAAGTATATAGTTCTATGACATTAACTAAATTTACATTGTTGTATAAATATCCTCACCATCCATCTCTCATACTTTTTCATTTTTTCCAAGTGAAACTGCATCCATTAAACACTAACTCTCTTCAACCCTTGTCAAGCACATTCTACCTTGTGACTCTGAATTTCACTTCTCTGGACACCTTATAGAAGTGAAATAATATAATATTGGTCCTTTTGTGACCAGATTACTCCACTTAGCCTGATGACTTTAGGGCCCATACATGTTGTAGCATGTCTCTGAATTTCCTTAGTTTTTGAGGCTGAATAATAACCCTTTGTGTATATATCACATTTTTTTCTTTATCAATTCATCTGTCCATGGACACTTGAGTTGCTTTCACCTTTTGGCCAATGTGAACAATAATACTATGAATACAGATGTACAAATATCTGTTTCACTCTTTGCTTTCAAACCTTTTGGGTATATGCCCTGAAGTGGAATTGACAGGTCATTCATTAATTTATGTTTAAGTTTTTGACAAACCACCATACTGTTTTCCACAGCGGAGGCACAATTTTACTGTATTTCTGTATATGGCAGAATAATATGGAACTTTATAGACCTACCCTCCTTTTGCTTATCCATTCATCCATAGATGGATATTCGAATTGTTTCTACCACTGGGCCAATGTCAACAATGCTGCTATGAATATTCGTGTGCAAGTTTTTGTTTGAATACCTGTTTTCAATTCTTTGCGGCATATATCTAGGAGTAGAGTTCTTGAACTAATCTGTAATTGTATTTTTATCTTTTTGAGGAAATACCAAACTATTGTATATATTTTCTGCTCCATTTTACATTTCCACAAGTAATGTGTAAGGGTTCCAATCTCTCTACATTGTTGCCAGCATTTTTATTTGTTTTTTCTTGATTATAACCATTTACTCTATGTGAAAAAAAAGTCTTATCCAGTCATACCATCCAGTTGTAAAGTAACATAAGATCCAGTCATCATCTAGGATTTTCTGATGATTCATGATGATTCATGATGATTCATGGTGGTTTCTAAATTGTGGAAGTTAGGGAAAACCCACAGTGATTTCTTCATTAGGTCCAGATGTGGCTCCTCTTAATCCATAGATCTGTGAGCTAAAAAGATTAGCTATGTGTTTTCCAAACCAAATATACAATGGTCTAGCAGGACAAGCAGAATAAACATTCTTGTTTGGTAATAGAAAGAAAGGAAGACTCACAGAAGCCATTGATTCATAGCAATTCTAGTTGTCTATTATTAGGCAGAATTTTCAAGGGCCTGCTACCTTATTTACCTCAGTCCTGATTCTGGTTCTTAGGATGTGTCCTCAGTCCATGGTTCTCTAGGCCTTAGCTCTAACCTCTCTGAGGCTCTTCCTTTCTCATTATCCTCTTTGATTCTGCCTAAAAATGAGAATTAGAGAATGTGCCTTGCCTTTGGTTGAGCTGCTTTTCCGTCTGCTTCCTTTGCATTGAAGGTTTGGGGTACAAGAGTCATTCATTCTTGAAAATCCAAGAATTTCTTCTCCCCTCTCCCCCAAAACCCCTATTCCCTTACTCTTCCTTCACAGGCTCCTGATTATTTGACTTACAGATGTTTTAAAAATGTAGGCTTCTTATTTATTTAATTCCAGTCCCCTCCATTTGCCAGTTAGGCATACTTTATGTATGTATATAAAGGGAGAGCTACACTTTAGGCTTTTTTCTCCTTGAACAATTTTGACAGATTGAAAGGACTTACTGGGTTTCATCTTTATCCATTCAGAGATTTTAACAGTGAGCGTAAGGACATACGCTTGATCTAATTCTTGCTATTAGATTGAGTTTTAACTTTTCCTATTTGGGATTGAGAAGCACTTGCCTCTTCCAACTCTAAGAATCCCTGAATATGTACTCTTTCTAGTCTCTGTAATTCCTGCTTACAACTGGACCACTGCTTTTCTGAGCCTACCCTTTTCTTTTAATACTTTGCAAAGTGCAACAAACAGCAACTGGGACACATCGCTAATCTCCCAGGAGAAATACAAGGTCAATACAAGATGAGGGATCTTTCTTATAAATTATTGCATTCAATGTTGTGGTGGTAAATGTTTAATAGCCAGCTCTCTAGGAAAAAACCCCAACAACTATGATTTGTAGTGCTTCCCAATTTCAGTCGTATAAATTCCCCCACAATGGCAGATTTAAGTTACGAACATGGCATTACAAAACCTGAAGTTGGAAAGAGATACATACAGTTATCTCTTGGATGCTGACTTGGACACAGCCAGCTCCAGCACACTACTGATTGCAGGTGATTGTTTTACCAAATATTTTGCAATTACTTAACACAGAGTGTCATACTTCTAGTCTGTCTCACAACATGCTGCCTAGCCCAAAGCCAATGCCATATACTTTATTTTTAATGGCAACTCTCCACTTCTAGGTACAAACTTCAGTATCGGTTAGAATAGGCTAGATTATGGGACTTCCCTGGTGGCACAGTGGTTAAGAATCCACCTGCCAATGCAGGGGACACGGGTTCGAGCCCTGGTCTGGGAAGATCCCACATGCTGTGGAACAACTAAGCCCGTGTGTCACAACTACTGAGCTTGCACTCTAGAGCCCCTGAGCCACAACTATTGAGCCTTCGTGTGACAACTACTGAAACCTGCGTGCCTACAGCCCGTGCTCTACAACAAGAGAAGCCACCACAATGAGAAGCCTGCACACTGCAATGAAGAGTAACCCCTGCTAGCTGCAACTAGAGAAAGCCCGCGCACAGCAACGAAGACCCAATGCAGCCAAAAATAAATAAATAAAGAAAGAAAGAAAGAAAGAAAGAAAGAAAGAAAGAAAGAGTCCCTACTCCATTAAAAAAAATAATAAAGAATAGGCTAATTATGTTGCAGTAGCAGATAAAGTTGAAATCTCAGTGGCTTAAGAAAGAAAAGGTTTATTTCTCACTCATACTACCATGCCCATCCCAGTATTTCTGGGCCCAAACCCCAGGCACTATCACCTGGAAGATTGCATACCAGCTTGGTAGAGGGAGAGAGACCCGTGGAGGGTGTGAACTGGCAACTAAATGAATCGTCTTCAGATGTACTGGGTGTACTTCTGTTCACAAATTATTGACCAGAATTAGTGACAAAACCACAGAGGAAAAGAAGGAGAAAGCAAGTGTGAACCTACAAAGTACCCGGAAGCAGAGAACAGAAAATATTCTGTGGTCAACACTAGTGGCTATGACAACTCTATACCAGTAGAGATGCCTTAAACCACATAGTTTATGTAGTTTTCCAAGCAACTTAAGCAATGTTTTCTTATTTTTTCCCCTATTTTATATAGATTTGAATTATTAAAGACTAAGAAAATACACAATGGCAGTAACTATATTTTACCAAGCACTTCATATAATGATCCAACAAAGATTTTTGATTACTCCTCTGGTAACTCTGCCTAAAATCAGTACATACAGTATGATATCTAACAGATTAAAACACACACATATGTCAAATAACACAAAGAAATAATATGAAAATTGCTATCATTGAAATCTCTGAATGATGGGTTTCTAAGTTTTTTTAAAATTTTACTTTTTTTCCAGTTTTACGTTTTGTAGCTGCAAACGTGTACTTCCTTTATCATGAGAAAAATTCAGATATTAAAAAGTTTATATAAGTTTTCATAATCTATTTTAATACACCTATGCAAAAATATAATCACAGAGATGAAAAACCTAGAGAGAAGTGCATCAAAATATTCTGTGTTTGTTCTGGGTGATAGGATTAGGTTTTTTTTTAAAAAAATATTTTTATTTATTTTTCTTTTTCAGATTTCCTCTAATGATTGCTATTATAATTTAAAAATGTTATTATATTGTTATTATTATTCCATTGTCTCTATACTCACAACTCACTCTCAACAAACTGAGAGTTTTTATCATAAATGGATGTTGAGTTTTGTCAAATGCTTTTCTTGCATCTATTGAGATGATCATATGATTTTCAGCCTTCATTCTGTTAATGTGGTGTATCACAATGATTGATTTGTGGATGTGGAACCACCTTTGCATCTCTGGAATAAATCCCACTTAATCATGGTGTATGATCTTTTTAATGTGTTGTTGAATTTTGTTTGTTAATATTTTGTTGAGGATCTTTGAATCTATGTTCATCAGGGATATTGGGCCTCTAATATTCTTTTCTTGTGTTATCCTTGTTTGGTTTTGGTATCAGGGTAATTCTAGCCTTGTAAAATGAGTTTGGAAGTGTGCCCTCTTCTATTTTTTGGAAGAGTTTGAGAAGATTTGGTATTAATTCTTCTTTGAATGTTTGGTAGGATTCACCAATGAAGCTGTCTGGTCTTGAACTTTTGTTTGTTGGGAGGTTTTTGATTACTGATTCAATCTTCTTACTAGTAATTTGTCTGTTCAGATTTTCTATTTCTTCCTGATTCAGTCTTGATAGGTTTTATGTTTCTAGGAATTTATCCATTTCTTATAGGTTGTCCAATTCTGGATGTATAATTGACCAGAGTTAGTCTGTTATGATCCTTTTTATTTCTTTGGTATCCATTGTAACACCTCTTCTTGCTTTTCTGGTTTTATTCATTTGAGTTATCTTTCTTTTTTTGTGTGTAAGTAAGTCTAGCTCAAAATTTGTCAATTTATTTATCTTTTCAAAGAACCAGCTCTTAGTTTTATCAATCTTCTCAATTCTCTTTTTAGTCTCTATTTTATTTATTTAGGCTCTGATCTTTGTTATTTCCTTGGTTGAGTTCCACTGACTCGTCTTTGAGTTCATTGATCCTTTCTTCTGCTACATCTATTCTGCTTTTGAACAACTCCAGTGTATTATTCAGGTCAGTTATTGTCTTATTCAACTCTGTGACTTCTATTTGGTACTTTCTTACACTTTCTATCCCTTTGTTGAAATTCTCACTGAGTTCATTTATTCTTCTCCCAAGTTTGGCTAGCATGTTTATGAGCATTACTTTGAACTCTTCATCAGGTAAAGTACTTATCTCCATTTCATTAAGACTATTTTTTTGAGGTTTCATCATGTTCTTTCATTTGGAACATATTCCTGTTTCTTTACTTTGCTTGATTCTCTGTATTGGTTTCTATACAGTAGATGTAACAACCACTTCTCTCAGTCTTGAAGGAGTGGCTTTGTGTAGATGAAACTTGTCATTGAATTTTGCCCTAGGTCTTAGTTATCTCTCAGTCCTTCATGATTGCCCAAGCAGCCTATTATGGTTTAAATAGCTCCTAGTAGTTAAGAGTGTGCCTAGAACTGTCAATGTACCAAAGGGAAAGATTTCAATCAGCACCTAGATTCAGGCTACTTGGAAGCCAGACCTTCAGACAAAAGCTTCTCAGGTATGAAAATATATGTAGTCTGTGGGACTGCAAGAGTAAGCCTTGCTGGTCACCAGAGTCAGGCTATATGGAGGTGTCCCTTGGATGGCAGTTACAAAAATGGGGCTCCAGATGTGGATATAAGCTCTTTTCTTGGAGATACTGGTGAGCTGGAGTGAAGCAGAGGGAGAGTGCAAAGATGGCATCTACCACCCTATGTTCCCTGAGAGCAGCTCTGTAGGTCTTTAGTTATGAGTCAAACCTGAAGCCTGCCTCTTAGGCCAAAGCTCCAGGACAGGCAAATAGGCCTCTTTCACACAAAGAGTAGATGTGTGTTTCAGTCACTGTCTGTGCCCTGGGAGTTGTAGCCTGCCGAGAACTGTCTCTCTGATTGTTGCAGTCCTGTGGGATCCAGGAATGCAAGCTCCCATGGCCACCAGAGCCAGGAACAAGGGGTGTCCCCTCGGGGGCAGCCACAAAAATCAGAGCACCAGACAAAACAACCAGGGCACCAGATATGTGTAAAAGCTCCCCTCTGGGAGATACTGTCATTCTGTTGTGCAGCAGAGGGAGAGATTGCAGAAAGTTCCTGTCCTCTGAGGTCTCTGGAAAGGATTACAGTCAGTCCTTAGATGTATGTTTAATTAGAAGCCTGCCCCTCAGGATGCAGCTATGATGATTCAGGTTTCTTTCACAGAAAGACTGAGCTCCTATGTCTGTCGCCTCTTGCTGAGCCCTGGGGGGTGGTAGCTGTTTAAGAGCTCTTTCTCTGTTGGTTACAGGCCTGTGGATCTACGAGCATAAGCACCCCTGGCCACCAGCAGGCCATGGAAAGGTGTACCCTGATGGCAGCTGCAAAAATTGGGGTGCCAGACAAGGGTATAAGCTCCTTCTGGGGAGATAGCAGTGAGCTGGAGTGAGGCAGAGAGAGAGCACAAAGATTGTGTCCACTGGCTTCTGTCCCCTGAGAGCAAGTCCATAAGCCACTAGATGTGTGTCAGACCAGAAGCCTGCCCTCTAGGCCAAAGGTCTTGCACAAGTAAATAGGCCTCTTTCACAGAAAGACTGAGTGTGTTTCAATCTGCTGTCTGTGCAGTGCCTTGGCAGTGATAGCTTGCTAAAAATGGTCTCTACAATTGCTACAGTCCCATGGGACCCAGGAATGCAATTTCCCCTTGGTCTTCAGAGCCAGGCAATCAAGGGGCATCCACTGGGTGGCAGCCATAAAAATCAGGGCACCGGGATGTGTGTAAAACCTCCCTTCCAGGAGATAGTGGTGCTTTGGAGTGGGGCAGAGGGAGAGCATGATGTGGCCTGCTGGCTGTAGCAAGGCAGAGGGAAAGTGTAAAGCTCATACTCACAGGAAAAAGGAAAAAATAAAAATAAAAGGCCTAGAATTAAAAAAAGAGAAAGTTGGTGCCCGCCAGCTAGAGCCAGGCAGAGGGAGAGTATGAAAATAGTGCCCAACAGTCTTAGTCCCCAGAGAGTGTTCTGCAAACTCCTAGATGTGCATGTTAAATTAGATACCTGCCCCTCAGGGCCCATACTTTGATATTAGCAAATGAGCTTCTTTCACTTATTCTGGGTGTGATCAGATGCCTCTGACTTGGGCCCGGGGTTGGGTGAGTCTGAGCCCTTTATGAGCTGTTTCTCAGATCCTACAGTCTTGTGGGTGTTGTGTTTGGGAGCCCTGTTGACTTTCAAAGCTAGATGTTTTGGGAGCTTGTCTCTCAGGTGCAGGTCCTATAAGCTGGAGCGCCTGATGTGGGGTTCAAATGCTCTGCTCCTCAGAGAGAAACTCCAGGTTTTGAGTTCTCTCCAGATTGTGGGTCACTGTGCTGAGAGTGGGGTTTATGATGAGATTGTGTCCCAGCCTCTTCTACCCACTTTGATATGTTTTTTTTTTTTTTCTTCTTTGTTCAATGTGCAGTCATTGCTCAGCCACCCTTTCAGTTTTTTTCCAGAGGAAATTACTCCATAAGTAGCTTTAGACTCAAGTGTCTGTGAGAAGAGGTGAATTCAGGATCTTCCTATGCCACCATCTTGAACCAGAGCCTCCAAGACTCAGGTCTTGATTCCAATATATAAAGAACTCTCAAGACTCAACAGTAATAAAATCTAAAAATGATGAAAGACTTCGACACTTTATGAAAGAGGATATATAGATAGCAAACAAGTACAGATGTTCAACAACATTGGCCAATAGGAAAATGCAAATTCAAACCATGATGAGATACAACTATGCCCCTATTAGAATGGCTAAAGTTAAATATACTGGTGGTAAACAAGTGCTGACAAAGATGTAGAGCTTCTGAAATGCTCATTATTGCTTTTGGGAATGTAAAATAGTACAGTCACTCTGAAAAATAGCTTGACAATTTCTTACAAAGTAAACATACATTTACCATATGACCCAGTAGTCTTAACTCCTAGGTATTTAAACTCTAGAAAAATGAAAACTTATCTTCACACAAAAAATTGTGCATAAATATTTATAGTAGCTTTCTTCATAATCACCAAAATTGGAAATAATCCAAATGTCTTTCAACCTGTAAATGAATAAACAAACTATGCTACATTCATACAATAGAGTACTACTCAGAAATAAAATGTATTGAGCTAGTGGTACACACAACACCTTTTGTGAATCTCAGACACACTGAGTGAAAGGAGCCACTCCCAAAAGGTTACATACTGTTTGATTCTATTTATATCACATTTTCAAAAACCCCAAGCTAGTGCCAGGGAGAGTGCTAGTGCCAGGGATTAGGGGTGAGGGAAGGTATCATTACAAAAAGATAACAAGAGGGAATTGGGGGATAATTGAAAAAAGCAAAATGACCAAATTGAAAGGATTTCTGTAGAAACACCAGTCATTAATTTCTTTCCACATTTGCTTTGATTTTCATTATGAAACTTATCACTACTTAAAATCATTCGTCTACTTATGTTGATTTGCTTACTGAATTTCTCTCCCCGTTAGAACATCAGCTCCATGAGAGCAGGCTTCTCACTTGTCTTGTTCCCCATTGTCTTCCCAGTACTTAGATCAGTGCCTGGCACATAGTAGGCACTCAGATATTACTTGTTGAATGAATGAACGCTGAGCAATGGACTGTGATCTATTTTAATCAGGAAAAAATGGTCATCCAAAGCAGTAGAAAGAATAACTGCCTCTGTAGGCAAGAGCTGATTCTTCCCAGAACTGAATGGTCAAAGAAGCCACATCATACTTCAAACCTGAAATACTATCAAAAGCCTGAAAGGAGAAGGTAGAACAGTAAGTCAGAGGTTTCCCAAGTGCAAGAGTAATTCAGGAAATGATTTGTAAAATTGAACAGTGAGACAATGGAATGTACCCTTACTAACTTTAGGAGGTCATTTGGTCAGGCTGGAGTTCAACGTGCAGTCAGAACAACCAGTCCCGCTGTCCCCAGCATCTCTGCTGTTGTGGTCTATAGGATAAGGTTGCATCTCTGGGTATTATGTAGATACCCTAATATCTGTTTCGCTATCCTACAAAATCACAGTGTGTATGTGTGGGGTCTTTTTGAAGTTCCCGGAGGGTGCTCCCGTTCTGTTTAAGCACTTACAATATCAGTTCAGGACAACGTTCACTCCCTTGCTTCAGAAATGAAAATGCCCAAGGACTTCAGTGAACCACATACAGCATTCAGGATAATGGATGGGTTCTGTAAGAAAAGCAACTTAAGAGTAGTGAGAAGGTGGATTAAAAGGGAACACTTCAAATATGTCAGTGACAGAAAAAGTTATTAGAACCAAAATTGTGTACAGAATATCATTGCAGGATTAGTTTGCCCAGAGTAATCCTAAAAGTTTTCTAAAGGTTTCAGTTAGTGAGGTTTTAGAATATTTTAATACTCAGGTAAAAACTATTCCTTAAGGCCTAGATTTTTCATCTCACTATGGCTATTTGGAGATGGCTTACTATGGACATCCTTCTCCGGAGGTGGGAAGTAGGCTAGGCTGTCCTCTGGTATTCCCTGTGGACATCTCATGTGTTCCCTGGTGAGAAACCCATTCTCTTTGGGGAGGGAGAGGGACACTACAATTGTTTACACTAGAATATATTTACATGCGTTCCCATGTCATGTTCCCAGAGACATCTCCCTATCCAATCCATCTACAATTGCTCCCTAATGACACTCCATATCCCTTTTCTTCCTTCGTTTTTCTCCTTTATACTTAGCATTATCTTAAAAAAAATATTTATTGTTTGTCCACATCCCCTCGAGTGTAAATTCCATAAGGGTAGATATTCATGTCTGTTTAATTCACAGATTTATTCCCCAGTGTCTAGAATAGTATTTGGCACATGGTAGACACTCATTTAGTATTTTTTGAGTGAATAAATTAATTTATACGTTGAATTGGCATAGTCCTGCAGAGAAGCTTTGTTAGATTCCACAAGCTTGTTAAAATGATGCTGCTATTACTGAAAATTTGTCTACTAGTGATTGCCTGCCTCCCTTACAATTCATAATGTAAAGCCTATGATGGCAAACACTTTGAAACTTTTTAGAACATAAGACAGCAGGAAATACTTTTTAAAATAAATGAAAGAATGAATGAATATATGAAATTATTTTTGAAACTTCTCCTTTAGAACTGCATTCAGAACCAATCTATGTTCTAGATAAGTAAATCAGTCGAATGATTTCATAGCCACATGTTGCTTTTGACCAAAAGTTGCCAAGCTTAGTGAGCTGTTACTAGAGAAAATAATGCCCACATCATAACTTTGCTTATGGACAACATTCCATATGCCCTATTACGGACAATGAAAGATAAGAAAGGTAAACAAACACACCTAAATCCAGTCAGGCAACAGTCTCATAAAATTGAATTCAATTTAGTATCTAGGGGACTATTTGGGTGATAAGCATTGGGTAAGCTGCTGTCTTATATTTTGCTGTGGTGTGTAGCACAGAGTAGCTGATTCTTTAAAAACCTTGGGGAAGAGTACAAACATGAAATATTAGAAATCCCTAACGACATCTCCTGAGTTTATTCTGTTTGAAGTCTGATTGCCAAAAATATCCCTACCTCTAACATTAACGGTCTTTTATTTTTAACTAACATATCAGGAATGTAAAGGAGATGTAAACCACTTTCAATGTCTAACCAACATGATTCATTTGATTTCTGCTCACTGCTGATAGTAGCACATTTATATTTCATGGTTTCTGAATTCAAAGTACTATAATATCCAGATGTGGCCAACTGCTTTCAAGACCAAATGATAAACAGCATTGTGGCTTGAAGTTAGATAGCAATGCTGAAGAACAGTCCATTCAGCAGCAAATCAAAAGATTTATATTAAGTGGGAAAGTCATATTAATCTTGCCTAGGTATCCCTGGTGTTGGAAACTTATTTGTAGGAAAAGTGAAAAGCATTATATGAAGCAAGTGGCTTACACTACAGCCTGGAAGGAGAACAGTATCAAAAATAAGGAGAGAGACTAAATATATCATTTAGAACTAGCTCCCGAAAACAATATATAATGGAAAACACAGCATCACAGTTTCCAACCCCACTACAGTTTTGCCAATCAAAAGGTAGGTATGCAATTCTGGAATGTTTCATGACCTTAGAAAGAAGTCTTTGTTAAAGACATAATGGTATCAAATTATAGTAGGGATCCTTCTATGAGTTTTCTAGAATAGGATGCTTTAAAAGTGCCATGATGATGCAGGTTTTCATACTACCACCAGGTTCTCTGCTGCTGAGGATAATTTTCTAACATTGCTGCTTACGGTTGTTGTGGATCTGAGGATGCAGCATAATGATCTAATACTTGTGTGAGTGTTTTGAACAGGCAAGGAATTCTATATAAATATGACATTTTCTCATTTTTGTTTTAGTATGTATTTATATATATGAAAAGATTGCTATTTATCATTTCCTTCCCATGCAATTTTAAGCCTGAAAAGTATATTTGATCTTTATTTTGGCGCACATGCCTAGAAAGTAGATTGTAGGAGTGCCGATGACACAAGAAATTTTCTGCTTGGTTAAGGAGGGGTATCATTATTATCATCTCGATATATTTAAATTAATCTTTTATAAAAATCATACATTAACTGTACTTGGTTCAGCTGAAATTCAAGCAGCAATCAATAGCAGTATAGACAATTTCTGAGGCACCTTTTCTCATATGGTAACTCAAAAGTCAATTTTTAGATCAGGCTCCTTGGATCTTTCTTCTTTTTTTTTTGACTATTAAGTGCTTCTAAGGTATCTCTCTAAGTTAAGATATCTTGATTAATCTTCCTTTTATAAAATAAATCTCTGCAGATTGTCCCATACCACAATCAATCAATTAACTTGCTGCTGCTTTTTGTGTGCTGCTACATGTGTGTTGTCTTATCTTCCAAACACAACTGTATGGTCCTTGAAAGCAAGATGTAAACAGTTTTCTCAGAGAGGTAAGGAGGGTAATATGAGTTAAACTGAAAATAATGCAGAAACTGATATGTGTGAGAAATACTGGGTATTATATGAGTTAAGCAAACTTCTTTAGTGCCGAACTTCTCTGAGCCTCTGGAGCAATGGTTAGATGTTGTGGCCCTAGAATCAGGTTGCTTTGGTTCAGGTTCAGATTTCAACTTTATTAAGAGCAGAGTGACGTTTGACCTTGGATAAATGACAACGTTTATGTGCTTTTGTTTCTAGACTGTAAAGTGGGTTACTTCATGCAGCTTTTATGAAGTGTTAATGAATTAATGCATGTGCTATTATCACCTATGTGCAATTATGAGTTTCTAAAACAGGAATTTATTATGAAGTTTCCATAAACATGGAATTCTTTGTTTTCCTGTCATATCATGTGACTAGTATTCCTGAAAATACACTCAGGGAAATGTCCTTTGACCTTGTCCTATGATTACTGGTGCTTAACACACCCTTATTGTTTGACTAGTATCCTTACTCTCTTAAATTTTCTCCAAATATTTATTATGAAACATTTCAAACCTACAATAGTGTAGAAAGAATAGAACAGTAAATATCCACATGTCATTCATCTAGATTTAAAATTTGTAGCTTTTTTCGCTTTTTCTCTCTGTCTCTGTATATTTACCCCAAAACCATTTGAAAGTAAATTGCAGACTTTTTGACATTTCAGCCTAAAATACTTCACCATGTAACTTCTAAGAATAATGACAGTCTGCTACAGATTACATAATAAGGCTTAGGAAAATAACAACAGTTCTATAATATTACCCAGTCAATATTTAAAATTTCTCCAAACCTCAAATGTCTTTCATAGCTGTTTAAAAAATCCATGGTCCAACTGATGTGTACACATTTTATTTTGTTGTTAGAGCTCTCTCGTTTAATCTAGAGTAATCCTCCCGTATTTTTTCTTGACACTGGCTTTTTTCAATATTGAGGTATAATTGACAAATAAAATTGTAAGATGTTTAAAATGTACACATGATGATTTGATACACATATACATTGTGAAAGAATTCCTCCCCCTTGAGTTAATTAACATCCATCACCTCACATATTTACCTTTTTTTTGGTGAGAACATTTAAGCTTTACTTCTTTAGCAAATTTCAATTACACAGCACAATGTTATCAGCTATAGTCACCATGTTCTATAGAAGATCCTCAGACCTTGTTCATCTTACAGCTGAAAGTTTGTACCCTTTTACCAATTTCTCCCTATATCCTCCACCTCCCAGCCCCTGGCTACCACTCTTCTACTCTCTGTTTCTATGAGTTTGACTTTTTTTTAGATTCCACATATGAATGATACCACACAGTATTTGTCTTTCTTTGTCTGGTTTATTTCACTTAGCATAATGCCCTCAAGATTCATCTATGTGGTTGCAAATGACAGGATTTTTCCCTTTTTAAGGTTTAATAATATTCTGTTGTGGATATCTATATCTATATCTATATCTATATCTATATATCTCACATCTTCTTTATCCACTTTGATGGACATTTAGCTTGTTTCCATATCTTGGCTATTGTGAATAATGCTGCAATGAATATGGGAGTACAGAAGATACATTTTTGAGATAATGATTTTGTTTTCTTTGGATATATACTCAGAAGTGGGATTGCTGGATTATGTAGTAGTTCTTTTTTTTAATTTCTTGAGGAACATCCATATGTTTCCCATAGTGGCTGTACCAGTTTACATTCTCACCAACAGAGTGCAAGAATTCCCTTTTCTCCACATCCCCACCAGCACTTGTTATCTTTTATCTTTTTGATAAAAGATAATCTAACAGGTGTAAGGTGATATCTCGGTGTGGTTCTGAGTTGCATTACCCTGATCAATGGTGATGTTGAACATCTTTTCAGTACTTGTTGGCCATCTGTATGTCTTCTTTGGAAAAATGTATATTCAAGTCCTTTGCCCATTTTAAATTGGGTTATTTGGTTTTTTTCTAGCTATTAATTGAATTCCTTGGATATTTTGGATACTAACCTTTTATTGGATACATGGTTTGCAAATATTTTCTTCCATTCAGTAGGTTGCACTTTTATTTTGTTGATGTTTTCCTTTGCTGTGCAGTAGCTTTTTAGTTTGATGCAGTTCTACTTGGTTTATTTTTGCCTCTATTGACTTTGCTTTTGGAGTTAAATCCAAAAAATCATTGCCAAGACCAGTTTCAAGGAGTTTACCCCTTATGTTTTCCTCTAGGAGTTTTATGGTTTCAGGTCTTATGCTCAAGTCTTTAATCCACTTTGAGTTGATTTTGGTATGATGTAAGATAGGGGTCCATTTCATTATTTTGCATGTGGCTGTCCAGTTTCCTCAATGTCAATCATTGAAGAAACTATCCTTTCCCTACTGAGTGTTCTTGGCTCCTTTGTCATAAATTAATTGACTATGTATGCACGGATTTATTTCTTGGCTCTCTGTTCTGTTCCATTGATCTATGTGTCTGTTTTTATGTCAGTACCATACTCTTTTGATGACTATCACTTTGTAATATCGTTTGAAGTCAGGAAGTGTGATGCTTCCAGCTTTGTTCTTTTTTCTTAAAACTGCTTTGGCTATTTTGGGTCTTTTGACATTGACTTTTTAAAGGACTCTGAACAGCTGTCTTGTCATTTTCTTGTGCCTTTCATCTGATTATTTTCCTCACATTGTTGATTAATTTGTTCCTCTATTCTCTGTCTCTGTCTCTGGAAACTGGAAGTTAGGTCCAGAGTTTTGACATTATATAAGTTAAGCATTTTGGTAAGAGTGCTTGATAGGTGATAATCTATATTTCATAACACACTCCATTCTAAAGCATATAATATCAGATTGTTCTTGATAAGTGATGATAAGTTTGATAACCCAGGAAGATGGTGGCTCCTAGAAGTCTCAATTTTAAAGGTATATTTTTCTCTTTGCAAATTTAAAATAATTCATAGTGTAATACATTAGAATTTGTGAATATCTTGTTCCTTAACAACATTTTTTACCAATGTTTTTGTATCCATTGATACCCCTTGCCTAAATCAAATATTACATTTGATCTGGAAAATGATGATTTTTCTAATTCTGTTATTCTGTGTATATTTATTCATGGACATTCTTCTGTACAGATATTCCCTCCACTTTGACAGGTGTGTGACCTAAGATAATGGAATGGCTTGGTAGAGCAGACACATCCTTGATAGGTTTAGGCAGCTTTGTGATGGTTGTAAAAGAAAACATCAGAGCTTTTCAGAGAAGACTGAGCTAACCATAAGGGGAGGGAGGGACACACCACACACACACACACACACACACACACACACACACACAAACACACATACACAGATTGATTGACCACCGAGTGACTATATGACTATTTCAGGGAAGGCTCCTGAGAAGGGGCCAGTAAACTAGGATAGCCTGTTTCATATTGTTGCCATAACTCCCTTAGTTCTTTGACTTTTTTCATTTTATCACTTGATTAACCACTCTCCTTTTCCCCTCACCTTCATGCACTTTAGTTTTTCTTCTGAAGATGTCATATTTATAATTAGCCTACATGTCTCTTCCTCACGTAAATTCTTAGATATGTCAGCAGACAGTAGAAAAGGCAAGATTTAGACAGTAGAAAAAGCAGACAAAAATCAAGGGCTCTAAGATAGTGAGGAATATATGGCACACCCAAACAGGGTCATGAGAGGAGTTTAATAAAGGTGTGGGCAGGATTAAAATAACCCACAAAGGATGCTGCAGTAGCATCAGTTAGGACAAGTTATCACCTCTAAGACCTAGTATCAGGAGAAAACTAGTTGTGTAGAGAGGGTCACCTGAAGAAGCGATAGACTTAGATGGAGGGACATAGCCAACATACTTACCTTATCAGGAGGGAGCTGGTGAATAAATACCCCAACTTTATTCTTTTCTACCCTATGATCTCCTAAAATACAAGTTCTAAGAA
Organism: Eubalaena glacialis; assembly: GCF_028564815.1. Classification (NCBI taxonomy): domain Eukaryota; kingdom Metazoa; phylum Chordata; class Mammalia; order Artiodactyla; family Balaenidae; genus Eubalaena; species Eubalaena glacialis. The sequence continues at coordinate 47,885,046 of NC_083725.1, read as the reverse complement.
GAGAGAAACTTTGTCTCATTTACTTATATATATATCAAAAATAGTACAAGGCATGCAGGAGGTGCCCAATAAATTTTGTTGAATGAATGGAAGAATGGATAGATGAGTGAAATAGACTCAGAAGACTCATATTGAGCTCGTTAGTCAGTCTTTTGAAAATCAAAAAGCAAATTCTACTTTCTTTGCCTTACTAATGCATATCAATGCCATGAGATCTCATTATTTTATTTTTAGAAAAAAGGATCAATGAGAACATTGTAGCAGAGGACCCTCATTGGGATTTTTGAATTGAACACATTACTTAGCAAATGCTAACATGGGAACTTGAAGATATTTAGTGAACCTGCTGAAGTCAACACATTAACACAACTGAAACCAGTAGGGAAGCAACTATCTATTAACCTCAGCATCGTGGGATCTAAAAAGTCTTTTACCCACTATTGGGGTTTGTAACCTGTAAAATAAATCAAAACATAACAACAGTTAACCTAGAAAACGTTTTGATTACCTCCCAGGAGTTAATTTTCTTGAAGGCAGCATAGTGTGGTAGAAAAAGCCTGTATTTTAAAAAATTTTTTACTTATTTAATTTTGAATTTATTTTTTTTTTCATTTCAGTGCTACTTTTATTCAAATGGCATTGCTGTAGGAAATAAAATAACAGTCAGTAATCACATTGACAATTGGGTTATGAGAATAATTCTATGTTTCTTAGACCTCCTTTAAAGTAGAGATTTTTAAAACACATTTTACTGGAGTGTACTTGCTTTACAATGTTGTGTTAGTTTCTGCTATACAGCAAAGTGAGTCAGCTACACATATATATATATCTCTTCTTTTTTGGATTTCCTTCCCATTTGGGTCACCACAGAGCATTGAGCAGAGTCCCCTGTGCTATACAGTAAGTTCTCATTAGTTATCTATTTTATACATAGTAGTGTATATATGTCAATCCCAATCTCCCAATTCATCCCACACCCTTCCTCTCTAAAGCCTGTATCTTGAATTAAGCAAAACTACCAAACTCTTGCTCTGCTATTTATTAATCATATAGCATGAGAAGTTTACTTAAAATTTAAAAAAAAATCTTAATTTTATCATTTGTTAATTCAGGATAATGTCACTTTTAAAAATATTGTGTCAAAAATTTAATGAGAGATGTATTTGTAGTGTCTTGCACATGGTATGTGTTCTATACATGTAAGTTTACTGCTTTCCTTGTGGTTCATTAATTTTATATTTACTTTGATTTGACAAACTTTTGGAAAATTCTTGATGTTATTGTATAGTTGATTAACTTTTAATCAGTTTCAATAACCTCTATCAAAAAAAGAGGAAGAAAAAATGGCATGCTTTTACATAATTCTATCTTTTTTCCATTTATTTTTTGAACCTGAGATCTAGAAATTGTCTTCATCCTGAGATGGCAATAGCCACAAAATCCAATTTAAAAATGGAAATAAAGATAAATTATTAGAGTTCATAGAAATCTTCATTCCTATGTGCAAATGGCAGTATTGAGCAGAAGTCCTAGAATTCTCATACAGAAAATTTAATTTCCATATCCTTATTATATGCTATTTTTTTTCTGCTGTAAAGGGAAATATAACCAATTTTTGAATTCTTTTGTGCTTAATAGAATTGTATTATTCAACAACATTGTTTTGTGACATACAATGAAACAATAGCAGCTTCTGTGGGTTTTATTCTTTCTGTAAAGGATCCGATTCAGCATTGCGTTAAGATGAGTTAACCACTCATTGGAAGGTAAGTTATTTCTTTGAGAGCTGTGGGGTACCATTCAGTTTTCTGAAAGAGGTAACAGGTAACTGAGGCTCTAAAAGAGCAAATGTACATTATAGCAACAGGTACTTGCCAAAAAAAAATGAATTATTCCTGCCAGTGTTTAGAAAATAAGGCTTTTAAGTTCTTCATACATAAACTCAGTTTATTTTAAACATACACACACTTATCTCTTTTTCATTAATTTGTTTATATGAGTTGTTTGTTGGAAAGCTTTTTCTATCTCAACTTCAAATCGTAATGTAGTGTGGTTTATCCCTTGAAGCTAAACTATGCTCCTCTCAGGATTCAGGTGTGTCTGTAAGGCAGGTGGGATGTTCTCCTAGCAACAGGGGCTGAAGAATCCCTCTGGGAAAGACTTAGTCTTAAGGGAAGAAAGAGTCCAAGTTCATAATCTTGGTCCATGGATAAAACTAGCATCCATTTACCAGGGAGGTTAAGTGCCTAAGGGTAGGGGAATGGGAGTGGGGACTGGGGATGACGCAGACACAGAGCTAGTTTTGGGGTTTAGAGGAGAGCAGAAGTCCAGCTGTCTAATGAGTGAGCTGTAGATCACGGTTATTATGGGCTTCTGTGATGTTTTTCTAGGCGGTCTACTGATCTAAAATAGGACTGCGAATTATTGCATGCCACATTACTTGTCGGGTTGTGAGTATCTAATAACAAAAAGACCCTTTTCTCCCTGTGAGGCAGATTTGAACCTGTAGATAGCAGAAATTGAATGGTGTTGATGTAGGCAGAATCCACAACTGGTGGTCCTAGTCGATCACTTGGGTGGCTGGGGAAGGAAACCAAGAGGCACCAAAGATGGTATTTCTTTTGGGGCAGGAAATAGTTTGCCAATTTCCCTGTTTTATATTTGCCTAATCTTTAAAATTCATGAGATATGAGCCATCTACATGTTGTAATATCATTGACATAAACACTTTGTGTCTTTGAAGGCTAACCTACGTTTTTTGAGGTAGAATATTTAATAAAATTTGCTTTATAAAATTAAAAAAATTAATTTAAACAAAACTTTAGCTTCAGTGCAATAAAATGTGAAGCCACCAAAATATGTAGCAGGCAGAGTTGCGTTCTCTAAGTAATCCCAAGACGTTGAGAAAAACACAAGACTTATTGCAAATATTGCTCCAATTCACCCATTTTAGTCTCCTCAGACTGATCAATCAGCATATCAACTTACTATAGCCATTTTACAATCTCAGAGAAAGATCATTTCCCCAGAAACAATGAAAAAGAGTATTCATAAATGTCTATACATCTCTATATTACATATATAGATTGTCTAACCTCTTGAGAAGTGTTTATTGGAAAAATCTTTTCAGAAAGCTGGTCATTCCCTTCCTTAAGTTGTTTGAAGAACATTGTCTCTAGATTTCAAATCTCACAACATATATTTCCCTCGCTACACAGCAAGTACTTTGTTTTTCAATGTTTCCATGAAGCTGTTGTGTCTGACACAAGATGCATGTGAAATATTCAGATATTTGGCAGATACAATGTAACTATCATGATTGAAACCAACCAAGAAACTCATTTTTCAGTCCTCTTCAGTCCCCTATATGAAACATTTTGACCTATATCATCAATTTAGAATTACATAGCTTCATGCTGAATTTCACTAAGTGTTACCAAGTTCATGAGTAAGTCCAGAAAGAATTCTTGCAAATTTTTCTTTGCTAGAAATATAAAGTGTACACGTAAATTTTCTAGCTATGTTTTTCCAAACTGTCAGAATTAAAGGGAAAAATTTTATGAACTAATACTTTCCATAAAACAAATATTTGTTGAATCAATGAACGAATAAGAATTATTAGGAATGAAAAAAAAAAGAATTATTAGGAGTGGATTTACTGTGCACCTAATGAATGAGATTTAGCAATGTACTCATATGGTGATATGTTTTTGGAAAATTTACAAAAGTTGTACTTTCTAAGAGCGATCAGTTAAAATCTAGTTGCTGTCTCTTTCCCCTCTGATTTTCCCCTACATTACCCTCATGTCAGTGACACTGGAGTTGCTGTGGGCATTCTTGGACTCTAAGAGGAAATGGAATTGCAGACACATTTAGTTTGGGTTTGATGGGTTGTTTATATGGTTTGCAGTCACTTCTTGGTGTAGATAAATTATTGCTAAATGTCACTGCAGGAATGGCTTTCAGTCTACTATTGCCCTGTCTGCCAATTTACCCAGCATTAGGTCAGGAAAATCTAGTGCTAGAGATCTCATGGTGATGTGAAAGTCCCCTACAGTACTTGGTACCAGAAGTGTGTGGGTAGCAGAGAAGACACAACATTTGAAAAGTAGAAACTAGAAGCTAACTTGGGGAGAATTTTCCCAAACACCAGAATGTGTAAAATCTTAAGTAGAGGATTCAATTCTCATTGATGCCTGGTCAAAATGATTCCCTCTTTTTAGTAATATACTTGATAATGGAATACATGTATCCCCTGCTTTTTGAAAGTTCACTTTACGACCCTTCTCTTTCATGAAAGACCTATATTAGTACCTGTTTTCGCTAACTGAGAGAAATCCGAAGAGGATTTTTGCTTCTACGAAATTTGCTTTACACTATTTTGGTTTATGGAAGGTTTCATAGGAACACTCTACTTTTGGATAGTGGGGGAAACCTGTATTTAATTATAAATGTACCATACTTTAAAATTTTTAAATGAGAATTTCATAAAATAGAATTTATCAGAATTCATAAAGGCACAAAACAGGTAGCATTACTACAAACAGTGAGCACATCTGTAACAGCGCATATATGAAAGAAACATGGTAGAGATATTCTCCAAATTTGAGAACTTCTTAAAGGTCATGTGACATGAACAATAATGAGCGATGATGCTAAAAGAAACTTTCATAAGCCATCAATAATAAAACCAGGGACCTTCAAGATGGCAGAAGAGTAAGACGTGGAGATCACCTTCGTCTCCACAAATACATCAGAAATACATCTACCTGTGGAACAACTCCTACAGAACACCTACTGAACGCTGGCAGAATACCTCAGACCTCCCAAAAGGCAAGAAACTCTCCACGTACCTGGGTAGAGCAAAAGAAAAAAGAAAAAACAGAGACAAAAGAATAGGGACGGGACCTGCACCAGTGGGAGGGAGCCGTGAAGGAGGAAAGGTTTCCTCACACTAGGAAGCCCCTTCGTGGGGGAGACTGCGGGTGGCAGAGGGGGGAGCTTCAGAGCCACAGAGGAGAGTGCAGCAACAGGGATGTGGAGGGCAAAGTGGAGAGATTCCTGCACGGAGGATCGGTGCCGACCAGCACTCACCAGCCTGAGAGGCTTGTCTGCTCAGCCGCCGGGGCGGGCGGGGGCTGGGAGCTGAGGCTCGGGCTTTGGTCGGATCCCAGGGAGAGGACTGGGGTTGGCGGCATGAACACAGCCTGAAGGGGGCTAGTGCGCCACAGCTAGCCGGGAGGGAGTCCGGGAAAAAGGCTGGAGCTGCCAAAGAGGCAAGAGACTTTTTCTTGCCTCTTTGTTTCCTGGTGCACGAGGAGAGGGGATTAAGAGCGTCGCTTAAAGGAGCTCCAGAGATGGGCGCGAGCTGCGGCTATCAGCGTGGACCCCAGAACGGGCATGAGACGCTAAGGCTGCTGCTGCAGCCACCAAGAAGCCTGTGTGCAAGCACAGGTCACTATCCACACCTCCCCTCCCGGGAGCCTGTGCAGCCCGCCACTGCCAGGCTCCCATGATCCAGGGACAACTTCCCCGGGAGAACGCACGGCGCGCCTCAGGCTGCTGCAACGCCATGCCGGCCTCTGCCGCCGCAGGCTCGCCCCACATCCGTACCCCTCCCTCCCCCCGGCCTGAGTGACCCAGAGCCCCCAAAGCAGCTGCTACTTTAACCCAGTCCTTTCTGAGCGAAGAACAGACGCCCTCAGGCGACCTACATGGAGGCGGGTCCAAATCCAAAGCTGAACTCCAGGAGTTGTGCGAACAAAGAAGAGAAAGGTAAATCTCTCCCAGCAGCCTCAGGAGCAGAGGATTAAATCTCCACAATCAACTTGATGTACCCTGCATCTGCAGAATACCTGAATAGACAACGAATCATCCCAACTTCAGGAGGTGGACTTTGGGAGCAAAGATATCTATATATTTTTCCCTTTTTCTCTTTTTGTGAGTGTGTATGTGTGTGCTTCTGTGTGTGATTTTGTCTGTATAGATTTGCTTTTACCATTTGTCGTAGGGTTCTGTCTGTCCGTTTTTTTTTTTATTACTTTAAAAAATTTTTCCTTAATAATTATTTTTTATTTTTTACTTTAGTAACTTCATTTTATTTTAACTTTCTTTCTTTCTTTCTTTCTTTCTTTCTTTCTTTCTTTCTTTCTTTCTTTCTTTCTTTCTTTCTTTCTTTCTTTCTTTCTTTCTTTCTTTCTTTCTTTCCTTCTTTCTTTCTTTCTTTTTTCTCCCTTTTGTTCTGAGCCATGTGGAGGACAGGCTCTTGGTGCTCCAGCCAGGCATCAGGGCTGTGCCTCTGAGGTGGGAGAGCCAAGTTCAGGACATTGGTCCACAAGAGACCTCCCAGCTCCACGTAATATCAAATGGCAAAAACCTCCCAGAGATCTCCGTCTCAACGCCAAGACCCAGATTCACTCAACAACCAGCAAGCTACAGTGCTGGACACCCTATGCCAAACAACTAGCAAGACAGGAACACAACCCCATCCATTAGCAGAGAGGCTGCCTAAAATCATCATAAGGCCACAGAACCCCAAAACACACCACCAGACGTGGACGTGCCCACCAGAAAGACAAGATCCAGCCTCATCCACCAGAACACAGGCACTAGTCCCCTCCACCAGGAAGCCTACACAACCCACTGAACCAAGCTTAGCCACTGGGGACAGACACCAAAAACAATGGGAGCTACGAACCTGCAGCCTGCAAAAAGGAGACCCCAAACACAGTAAGTTAAGCAAAATGAGAAGACAGAAAAACACACAACAGATGAAGGAGCAAGGCAAAAACCCACCAGCCCTAACAAATGAAGAGGAAATAGGCCATCTACCTGAAAAAGAATTCAGAATAATGATAGTAAAGATGATCCAACATCTTGGAAATAGAATAGAGAAAATACAAGAAATGTTTAACAAGGACCTAGAAGAACTAAAGCGCAAACAAACAGTGATGAACAACACAATAAATGAAATTAAAAATTCTCTAGAAGGGATCAATAGCAGAATAACTGAGGCAGAAGAACGGATAGGTTACCTGGAAGATAAAATAGTGGAAATAACTACTGCAGAGCAGAATAAAGAAAAAAGAATGAAAAGAATTGAGGACAGTCTCACAGACCTCTGGGACAACATTAAACACACCAACATTCTAATTATAGGGGTCCCAGAAGAAGAAGAGAAAAAGAAAGGGACTGAGAAAATATTTGAAGAGATTATAGTTGAAAACTTCCCTAATATGGGAAAGGAAATAGTTAATTAAATCCAGGAAGCACAGAGAGTCCCATACAGGATAAATCCAAGGAGAAACACACCAAGACACATATTAATCAAACTATCAAAAATTAAATACAAAGAAAAAATATTAAAAGCAGCAAAGGAAAAACAGCAAGTAACACACAAGGGAATCCCCATATGGTTAACAGCTGATCTTTCAGCAGAAACTCTGCAAGCCAGAAGGGAATGACAGGACATATTTAAAGTGATGAAGGAGAAAAACCTACAACCAAGATTACTGTACCCAGCAAGGATCTCATTCAGATTTGAAGGAGAAATTAAAAGCTTTACAGACAAGCAAAAGTTAAGAGAATTCAGCACCACCAAATGAGCCTTACAACAAATGTTAAAGGAACTTCTCTAGGCAGGAAACACAAGAGAAGGAAAAGACCTACAATAACAAACCCAAAACAATTAAGAAAATGGTAATAGGAACATACATATCGATAATTACCTTAAATGTAAATGGATTAAATGCTCCAACCAAAAGACATAGACTGGCTGAATGGATAAAAAAACAAGACCCATATATATGTTGTGTATAAGAGACCCACTTCAGACCTAGGGACACATAAAAACTGAAAGTGAGGGGATGGAAAAGACTTTCCATGCAAATGGAAATCAAAAGAAAGCTGGAGTAGCAATTCTCATATCAGACAAAATTGACTTTAAAATAAAGACTATTACAAGAGACAAAGAAGGACACTGCATAATGATCAAAGGATTGATCCAAGAAGAAGATATAATAATTGTAAATATTTATGCACCCAACATAGGAGCACCTCAATACATAAGGCAAATACTAACAGCCATAAGAGGGGAAATCGACAGTAAAACAATCATAGTAGGGGACTTTAACACTCCACTTTCACCAATGGGCACATCATCCAAAATGAAAATAAATAAGGAAATACAAGCTTTAAATGATACATTAAACAAGATGGACTTAATTGATATTTATAGGACATTCTATCCAAAATCAACAGAATACACATTCTTCTCAAGTGCTCATGGAACATTCTCCAGGATAGATCATATCTTGGGTCACAAATCAAGCCTTGGTAAATTTAAGAAAATTGAAATCGTATCAAGTATCTTTTCCGACCACAACGCTATGAGACTAGATATCAATTACAGGAAAAAATCTGTAAAAAACACAAACATATGGAGGCTAAACAATACACTACTTAATAACCAACAGATCACTGAAGAAATCAAAGAGGAAATCAGAAAGTACCTAGAAACAAATGACAATGAAAACACGCCGACCCAAAACCTATGGGATGCAGCAAAAGCAGTTCTAAGAGGGAAGTTTGTAGCAATACAATCCTACCTTAAGAAACAATAAACATCTCAAATAAACAACCTAATCTTGCACCTAAAGCCATTAGAGAAAGAAGAACTAAAACCCCCAAAGTTAGCAGAAGGAAAGAAATCATAAAGATCAGATCTGAAATAAATGAAAAAGAAATGAAGGAAACAATAGCAAAAATCAATGAAACTAAAAGCTGGTTCTTTGAGAAGATAAACAACATTGATAAACCATTAGCCAGACCCATCAAGAGAAAAAGGGAGAAGACTCAAATCAATAGCATTAGAAATGAAAAAGGAGAAGTAACCACTGACACTGCAGAAATACAAACGATCATGAGAGATTACTACAAGCAACTCTATGCCAATAAAATGGACAACCTGGAAGAAATGGACAGATTCTTAGAAATGCACAACCTGCCGAGACTGAACCAGGAAGAAATAGAAAATATGAACAGACCAATCACAAGCACTGAAATTGAAACTGTGATTAAAATCTTCCAACACACAAAAAGCCCAGGACCAGATGGCTTCACAGGCGAATTCTATCAAACACTTAGAGAAGAGCTAACACCTATCCTTCTCAAACTCTTCCAAAATATTGCAGAGGGAGGAACACTCCCAAACTCATTCTACGAGGCCACCATCACCCTGATACCAAAACCAGACAAAGATGTCACAAAGAAAGAAAACTACAGGCCAATATCACTGATGAACATAGATGCAAAAATCCTCAACAAAATACTAGCAAACAGAATCCAACAGCACATTAAAAGGATCATACACCATGATCAAGTGAGGTTTATCCCAGGAATGCAAGGATTCTTCAATATACGCAAATCAATCAATGTGATACACCATATTAACAAATTGAAAGAGAAAAACCATATGATCATCTCAATAGATGCAGAGAAAGCTTTTGACAAAATTCAACACCCATTTATGATAAAAGCCCTGCAGAAAGTAGGCATAGAGGGAACTTTCCTCAACATAATAAAGGCCATATATGACAAACCCACAGCCAATATTGTCCTCAATGGTGAAAAACTGAAACCATTTCCACTAAGATCAGGAAGAAGACAAGGTTGCCCACTCTCACCACTATTATTCAACATAGTTTTGGAAGTTTTAGCCACAGCAATCAGAGAAGAAAAACAAATAAAAGGAACCCAAATCGGAAAAGAAGAAGTAAAGCTGTCACTGTTTGCAGATGACATGATACTGTACGTAGAGAATCCTAAAGATGCTGCCAGAAAACTGCTAGAGCTAATCAATGAATTTGGTAAAGTAGCAGGATACAAAATTAATGCACAGAAATCTCTAGCATTTCTATACACTAATGGTGAAAAATATGAAAGTGAAATTAAGAAAACACTCCAATTTACCATTGCAATAAAAAGAATAAAATACCTAGGAATAAACCTACCTAAGGAGACAAAAGACCTGTATGCAGAAAACTATAAGACGCTGATGAAAGAAATTAAAGATGATACAAATAGATGTACCATGTTCTTGGATTGGAAGAATCAACATTTTGAAAATGACTCTACAACCCAAAGCAATCTACAGATTCAATGAAATCCATATAAAGTACCACTGGCATTTTTCACAGAACTAGAACAAAAAATTTCACAATTTGTATGGAAACACAAAAGATGCTGAATAGCCAAAGCAATCTACATATTCAATGAAATCCATATAAAGTACCACTGGCATTTTTCACAGAACTAGAACAAAAAATTTCACAATTTGTATGGAAACACAAAAGATGCTGAATAGCCAAAGCAATCTTGAGAAAGAAAAACGGATCTCGAGGAATCAGGTGCCCTGACTTCAGACTATACTACAGAGCTACAGTAATCAAGACAGTATGGTACTGGCACAAAAACAGAAATATAGATCAATGGAACAGGAGAGAAAGCCCAGAGATAAACCCACGCACATATGGTCACGTTATCTTTGAAAAAGGAGGCAAGAAAATACAGTGGAGAAAAGACAGCCTCTTCAATAAGTGGTGCTGGGAAAACTGGACAGCTACATGTAAAAGTATGAAATTAGAACACTCCCTAGCACCATACACAAAAATAAACTCAAAATGGATTAAAGGCCTAAATGTAAGGCCAAACACTATCAAACTCTTCGACGAAAACCTAGGCAGAACACTCTATGACATAAATCACAGCAAGATCCTTTTTGACCCACCTCCTAGAGAAATGGAAGAAAAAACAGAAATAAACAAAGGGATCTAATGAAACTTCAAAGCTTTTGCACAGCAAAGGAAACCATAAACAAGACAAAAAGACAACCGTCAGAATGGGGGAAAATATTTGCAAATGAAGCAACTGACAAAGGATTAATCTCCAAAATTTACAGCAGCTCATGCAGCTCAATATCAAAAAAACAAACAACCCAATCCAAAAATGGGCAGAAGACCTAAATAGACATTTCTCCAAAGATGATATACAGATTGCCAACAAACACATGAAAGGATGCTCAACATCATTAGTGATTAGAGAAATGCAAATCAAAACTACAATGAGATATCATCTCACACTGGTCAGAATGGCCATCATCAAAAAACCTACAAACAATAAATGCTGGAGAGGGTGTGGAGAAAAGGGAACCCTCTTGCACTGTTGGTGGGAACGTAAATTGATACAGCCACTATGGAGAACAGTATGGAGGTTCCTTCAAAAACTAAAAATAGAACTACCATGCAACCCAGCAATCCCACTACTGGGCATATACCCTGAGAAAACCATAATTCAAAAAGAGTCCTGTACCAGAATATTCATTGCAGCTCTATTTACAATAGCCAGGACATGGAAACAACCTAAGTGTCCTTCAACAGATGAATGGATAAAGAACATGTGGCACATATATGCAATGGAATGTTACTCAGCCATAAAAAGAAACGAAATTGAGTTATTTGTAGTGAGGTGGATGGAGTTAGAGTCTGTCATACAGAGTGAAGTAAGTCAGAAAGAGAAAAACAAATACCGTATGCTAACACATATATATGGAATCTAAGAAAAAAAAAAAAGTTCGTGAAGGACCTAGTGGCAAGACGGGAATAAAGACACAGACCTACTAGAGAATGGACTTGAGGATATGGGGAGGTGGAAGGGTAAGCTGTGACAAAGTGAGAGAGTGCCATGGACATATATACAGTACCAAACGAAAATAGATAGCTAATGGGAAGTAGCCACATAGCACAGGGAGATCAGCTCGGTGTTTTGTGACCACCTAGAGGGGTGGGATAGGGAGGGTGGGAGGGAAGAAGACGCAAGAGGGAAGAGATATGGGAACATATGTATATGTATAACTGATTCACTTTGTTATATAGCAGAAACTAACACACTATTGTAAAGCAATTATACTCCAATAAAGATGTTAAAAAAAATAAAATAAAAAATAACAATCAATTTCCTTTAAAAAATAAAATAAAATAAAAATAAAACCAAATTATGGTCAACCAGGCTAGAGGGAAGACTGAATGAGCTTATCATTCTTTCTATGGAAAATATTACAAAAATCATTATTCTATGAAGAATTAAAGAGTGTGCAGCCAAAAATGTAGGAAAAAATTACCCTAGAGGTGAATCAGTTAATTAATAAAAATGTTATTCTGTTTTTCTTATTTTGTAATGTTTGTAGTTTGTCAGGTTTTTAAAAATATCTGAAATTTGTGGTGGTTTCATTTCTCATTCTAAATAAATGGTAGCTGTTAACCTAATTTCGTATTTTTTATTAAGGAGGCTACTCAAATTCTGAAAGCTTCTGGTTCCCCAAATCTGATATGCCTCTGTAGATGCAAATTATCTTAAAGTTTTACAGATGAACTTTATGGAGGTATAATTTATATATAATAAAATGTATACATTTTATGTGTAGAGTTTGATGCTGTTTGAAAAATGTAAATAACCATTTAGCCACCACCACAGTCAAGATATAGAATATTTTATTCATCTCAAAAAGTGTCCTTGTGTCCCTTCTCAGTCAATACTACTATTTATCCCCAGCTCTAGGCAACCACTGATATGATTTCTATCACCGTAGGTTAGACTTGTCTTTTCTAAAGTTTCATATAAATTGAATCATACAGTATGTATTCTTTTGTGTCTGGCTTCTTTTGCTCAGCTAAACATTTTTGATGTTCATCCATGATGCTACAAGAATCAATAGTTAATTCCTTCTTATTGCTGAGTAGTATTTCTTGACAGACATTTGGGTTATGGCCAGTTTTTTTCTATTATGGATAAAGTGCTATTCATATACATATCTTTATGTGCACATATGTTTTTATTTCTTTTGAGTAAATAACTAGAAGTGGAATTGCTGGGTCATATGGTCAGTATTATATACATATAGAATTTTAACTTTTAATTATTTTGTGGTGCTCATTAAGATCTAGCTCAAATTTTCATTTATTCATTCAATAAATACTTATTGAATGCACTGTGCAAAACACCAGGGAGTCACAGGTGAATGTAACAAAAACCCTACTTAAGGCACACAGAAAAAAAATGCAAAAATTTCAAAGGAGGAATTTCTCAGGATTGGTGGTCAGGGAAGACATAAACTGAATCTTAAAGGAGATATGGGAGCCCATCAAGCAGGTTTTGGGGTGAGGACACAGTAGTCAGAAGAGTTTCCATGTGCAAAGGCATAGTGTATAGATATAACATATAGCATGGTATATCTGGGAAACTGTCAGTGGCGCAGTATTACAGGGAAGGGAAAAGTTAGATGAAGATATTAGATGAAGATAGAGAAGAAAGTTAGGCAGATCAGGGAAAACCCTTAATGCTGGGAAACTTTTTTTTTTTTTCTTTGTGTGGTCTCATCTTACCCCTGGTGCAGCTAATCACTTCTTTCCTGTGATTGCATCACATTTGTAGCATGGTTCTCTTTACCATATTGTATGATCTTTACGTATCTGTCTCCTCCACTCGGTTCCTAGATGGTGTCTTTGCTATCTTCAGTGTGTAACACAATGCTTGGCACTTATTAGGGCCTTAGGAAATTACAGTTTATGCAAGAATGAATGAGCAAATGAGAATGCATGGAATGACCTGAATTATCTGCCACTGAACACGTTCAGAAAAATTTCTTTTTTACCAGAGACCTATGAAACATCTTTTGTGAAGACACATTAGAAATATGTATTTATTTCTCCACTGAAGCAAGGTCATGCATATAATCTTATGAGCTTGATTTATTAATTTCAATTGTCTCTATGATCAATACTGATTTCATGGCCTCATTGACTTTGGAGTGATTTACATGGATGGCTGAGATAGTTGAAAAGAATGAATCAACTGTGCTGCAATTTCCTTAATTTTGTAGTAAAATTGGCCTTAAACTTGTAGCACTGAAAAAAAAAAAACTTTGCTTAAAAGAAGCTAGAAATCTTTATAAATCGTGACCTATCCATTCTTTTGGCCATAAATTGATGCTGTATTTTCTAATGAGAGTTTTCATTTGTTCCAGAACTCATAAAAATTCTATTATCTTTGGTAGTGTATATATGTCCATGCCACTCTCTCACTTTGTCCCAGCTTTACGATCTTGATTTAGGCAGAGTTCAACCTTATTTACTAAAAGTGTAAGTTTTGGCAATTTGTTTTAATAATAAATAGTATTTATTTCATCGCTCATTCACTTTGGTAATGACAAAATAAATACAGATTGGGAGAGAAAGGCAGTCTGGAAAATAAGGAAAACAGTTTAGAAAAATAGAATGAAAACAGAACCAATTAAGGAGATTTGGGGTATTCTGAATTATTAATGAATTAAAATTAGAGCAATCATATAGTCACCTAAACTGAGGTACTTTTGAGAGTTTTGAAAGGGGCACAGCAAATAACCATGCCAGGACAATAGGTGATATGTGAACTGTTCCAAAGTACTCTTTCCAAATCTTTTGTTTCAGATTGTTATCACTTCTTATAACTGGCATATAAAGTGCTAATTAGTAGATCTAGGATTATCTCTAGCTCTTTAATTTTTTTTAAGTTCCCTACAAACACTTTTCTTAATGGAATGACCATTGTAGTACAACAAGGAAGAAATTATTTTTCAAACTGCTATGGAAGTATTAAGAAAGGTATTGACCTCAGGGGATAGTTGATATGAAAGGATAAGAGTCAGTGGATGACTGAATGTTTTTTCATCAAATTATACTCTCTTTTGATAATGAATGAAGCACATCTCAATCTTTCTCAGGTGTGGATGCATTCATTCTTTAATTTTGCATACTATAAACATTGACTGTGACCTACACGTGCCCTGTGGGCTGCTGGGAATACAATGGTGAACCAGATATAGTCACTGACCCTAAGAGACTAAGAATGGAGATGGATAGTGAGGTGGATATTAGTGAGAATAACTTCTGGGGGTATGATTCTGAAGTTACTTCTTGGGAGAAGTTCAAAAATTATTTAACAGTGTTCACATAGCTGAATTAAATGTGGAGAATTCCTAAGGATAATTAGGAAAAACAATGCCTATTTAAATGCACATGGTCTCTTATGCTTGCTGTTTGACTTTATTAAGAATGCTTATCTTTCTTATTTTCCTAACTTCCAAGCATAAATTGGCTTGTTTTGGGAAAACCCTTTGATATTCCTTAACGTTTTTCTATAGTTTGAACTCAGTTTGTAATCTTGATCTTGCTTTTGAAGTATTTAAAAAATAAGTCTTAGAATCTCTTTTTAGAAAGCAATTTGAGTTTTATTGATCTGAGATTAGAATGCACAGTCACTTAAATGAATTTTGGTAATAAATCTTTCAAAATTAGATGGCTTGAGAGTTATTAAAGGCAAAAATTGAGTTCTAGAATAAATATGCTGTGAGATTAAAGAGGCAATTGTAATATTTTGGCTTTGTATGTTTGGTGAAATGCCCTTTTTTGTGTTGTTCTTTTACCTTCCTCACTTTTGCACAAAAATAAAAACATATTGAGGTTTTATTCCTTCAACACACACCTATGGGAAATAATTCCTCCCTTTAGCTTGTGTTCTATGAGAGAAGCGAGACATGCAAAGAAATAACTTGTGTACAGCATTTTACTAGCAAGTATAATGGTTAAATGGGGGGAACTCTAGTGTCTTTAAGTCCCAGGTTAGAGTATTAATCTGCCAACCCATGTAACCTTGATAATTTATTTAACCTCCTCTCACTTCATTTATCTTTAAACTGTGTGTTTTACTGGTAAATACTTCATGAGGTGTTTAGGAGAATTAAATGATTCGTAAAAGTGTTTAGCCTAATACCTGGTACTCTAAAGTGCTCAGAGGATGCTAGGGATTACAATATCATCAGTGTACACCGTTAGATTTCACAGGAGGGAGTGGTCAACTGTACTGGAAAGGTGGCTTTAAGAAATAGTTCATAAAAGGAGAGACAACATTTAATGTCCTGAATCTATTAGACAGTGATCATCACTGTTTTTAGGAAAAAATATTCATGAAACTGCTTGATGATGCTATTAAACATTCTTTTAGGAGATTCTGAAATATGAGACTGTCCAGTAAACCATCTCTGATTTGCTTTTCTGTAGGTGATTACAGCACTCTTCCTGTAGTAACCTCTGCCTAGGTGTGCTATATTCCTAAGGTACCAGCGATTCCTCATGAATGAGTAGCTAAGGACACAGCCCTTGACCTTTGGAGGAAGACTTACAAACAGGGAGAAAGAGGGGCAAGGAGATGGAGACATCTTACTGATGGCAAGGGAGAAAGTTTATAGAGTGTGCAGGATGTTGGCCTGTTTGACCTCAGATCCATTCCCTGCCATTTCCCTGTTTTGATCTGACCACTGCAAACTACATTTCTCAGGCTTCCTTGTATGCTTTCCACTTGGGCTTTCCATTGGGAAGCACTGGTGAAGATCAATATCAACATGTAATAGTTTTAAGAGTCTTAATTTATCACTATCACAGGTGATGGAATGGTACAATTTGACGAGTATTATTTATAGTATATAGATACTTTCAAAGCAATTAGGGAAGCAAGATGATGCTATTTGTAGTATCCTAGTAGCTGGAGTATTACTAAGGCTGCTTTCACATAGCTGAATGCCTTGGACAACTTATTTCACAGCACTCTTCTCCTTTCCCTCTTTTATAAAATGAGGGGCAAGAGGATATCTTGTTGCTTTGTATTCCCTTAGTGCTTAGCATAGTGTTTCAGAAAGAATAGGGTATCAATATTTTTGTTAAAGAGAAGTCAGAACCATTCATCTGTACATGTACTGGCCTTTTACTTTCTTTCTTTTACCTGTTTCTTTCTTCACAAGGCAGGAGAGAAGTAATGCAGGAGTGAATATGAACTGATTGTGTAGTAGGGAAGGAAAAACTCAACCTATTTGCTGGTTTTCTTATTTTTATTTCATTCAAATACATGTCATTACTACTTTTCTTATAACTGCTGTAGTAGCCCCGTGGATAGTTCATCCTTGGTGGTAACTTTATCTATTCCATTTACCCTTCCAGTGTCTAGACCCCCAAATGCTGATTTATACTTTTGCCTCTCCCATCCCTGTCTCATGCTCTACTCACACCAGTTTCCTTTTTTTGCCTTTAAACACTCCATATGATTTCATTTTTCTTTGATTTTGCCTAGGCAGGTCCCTCATCTTCCTCAGATGCCATCTCTTTCGTGATCTTTCTCAAATGTTCCATCACAAGAATTAGTTGTTTTTTTGTTTGTATCTTTTTAAGAACTCATCACACTGAATTGCAACGTGTGATGCTCTAGATTTGTGAGCATCTTGAGAGTACGGGCCATTTTTACTAATCTTTTTATCTTCAATACCTGGCACTTTTTAAAATATTCAATAAATGAATATTGAATTACTAGTTCATTCTGTCTTGTCTTATATTTAATAATTTATATTTCTACCTCATTTACTAGATTGTGAGTTCTTTGAGGGAGGGATACCAGGAAAACTGTCACTTTCACTTAATTCTGTTCTGGATTCTGGATTTTCACTACACCCCTGGTAATATATTACTTGGCAGTATTAGGAGTTCAGCAAACTTTGATTGAATTTAGAAAAACTGGGGAGCGTAATCCTGGAAGAAAGTGAAGAAAATAGTCCAATGTGAAATAATACAAAATATTTATATGTAGTTTTCTGCCCCCAGTTCCTGGCACAGAGCTCCTAAAAATCCTTGTAATTTCCTATGTGATGATGTCACTAGGAGCATGTTTTGCTCTTAATGTTTGGTCTTTGACTCTGGTTCCTGACACAGAGTTTCTTAACCCCTTGGAATTTTCTGGGTGATAGGAATGTCTTTTGTTCTAATGAAGTGATGGTTGGTAGGCTCTTGGATGGGGGCTGGTCATCAGAAATATCAAGCCATGATTGGAAGCTTGGAACTTTCAGCCCCACTACCCATCCTCAAGGAAGGGGAGAATGGCTGAAGACTGAGTTAATGACCAGTCATGCCTACATGATGAAGCCAAAGTATGCAATTTGTGGAGCTTCCAGGTTGGTGAACACATCCAAGTGCCGGGAGGATGATGTATACCAATTCCATGGATACAGCCTCTCCCGTGTTCAGGACAATTCTGGACCTTGTCCTATGTATCTCTTTAGCTGGCTGTTCATCCATATCCTTTATAATATCCTTTATTATATAATAAACCAGTAAGTGTAAGTAAGTATTTCCCCAAGTTCTTTGAGCAATTCTGGCAAATGATCAAACTTGAGGAGGGGGTCATGGGAGCCCTGATTTAGAGCTGGTCAGTCAGAATTGCAGGTGACAACCTGGGGCTTGGGCTTAGCATCTGAAATGGGAGGAGACTTGGGTGACTGAGCCTTCTTATACTAACTCCAGGTAGATAGTGTCAGAACTGAATTGTAGGACAATTCAGCTATTGTTGTAGGACACACAGCTATTGTTGGAAAATTGGTTGATGTGGGGGGAAAAACCCACACATTTGGTGTCAGGAGTACTGTGAGTGTGACAGTCAAGAAAAACAGGGAGTGTTTTTCTAAGACATCAGTACATTGTTCAGCCCTTGGAGATCAAAACTATTTTCAAGCAGATGCTTCAGAAAGACAATAAGTCACAGAACTATACTGGCCAATGATGGTTTCCACTTTATAAACAGAATAATCTGGAGATATACAAAATAAAATGAGGGCTGCTATTTCTATCATCTTAAGACCAGATAACATTGTGACATTTACTTTTACATTATTAATCATTTTAACACCACTTAGACATGTATATATAACATAATTCTCAATTATGGAGCTTAAGGAAAAGCTTGCAGAAGCATCCATATTCCTTGACTATATATGTGTACAACTTTATCCTTATGGGGAATTGTATCAGTTGAGATTCTTGAAGAAAACAGGTTGCACATTTGATCTGGGCAGTTTAAGCAGAGTTTAACAAAGAGAGTGCTTACAAACTTGTGACCAGAGTTAAAGAAACCAACAAGGGAGAGTGCAGGACCCTAGACCTAGCAACTGAGGGAGCTGTTACCAAGGAGGTGAAGTGGTTACAGAATGTGGAGAGAGAGCTATATGGGAAACACCTGTTGAAAGGAACAATGGGCTTTGGTGGAGCCTTAGTTAACTCATGCTATGTAGCAGGCAGTGAGCCAAGAGGGAGATATCTTGGTCTCACTCTCCTTTTGCCCTCTGATCTGCCAGCACCTCCCATTGGAAGCCAAAAGACATGAAGTCTATAGATTCCCAGGTATCCCAGGAACATAGAGACAAAAGAGCAGAGGGCAAATATGAGATAGCTAGTGTTGGTACTGATTCTGGGGACTAGATCCTAGAAGAGTGTTGTTAGCTATATATTTTCCTTTGTTCCCAGAATAAGGACAAGTGTTTGAGTGGGAATGTAAGATAGCTTTTTCCTTGGATGACCCAGGTACTAATAATCACAGGATTCTCACAGATCCTAGTCTCTTGATGAGTCATAACTGGATATGAAGTTAATCTCCCAAATTTCTAAGGAGACCCTAGTCATTATAGAAATGCACTCACGGTCTTCAAAATATCAACTGTCACCAATTAATTAGAGTTAGCTCATATAATACAGCTCATTTTCGGCTTCTGATTTATAATTTCTGTGAGCAATCAGAAAAGAACTAGAGTAATCAGGAGATGGAACTAGAGGTAGACCTTGAAGACTGCCTCTACCCTTGTGGTTCAGAAGGGTGTGTGCTAGCTTTTCCACATAGTTTTCCAATGCCACTAACTGATTTGTATGAGGGTTTGGAGAATTAGACCAGTTACATCACACCTTTGCTTTCTCTTTTTAACTCCAACTCTGTAGCTTATTCTGAGAGAATTTATTTTCTATCCCTTTAATCATCTTCCCTGCTCTTCTTTGGACCATTTCCAATTTCTCCACATTCTTTCAAATATATCTTAACTATTACAAAGGGCTATTCTGCAAAATCGTTACTTAAAGGAAGATTGTTAAAGCATTTAAAAGTTTAAAAATGGCTACATAAATGTTAAAAAATGAAATGTTCCTGTCTAATAATGCTGATAGTGGAACTGTAGTAAATTAAATTACATCAGGTCAGAGCAAAAACCTTGAATGAGAGTCAAGCATATCAGGACCCGAGAAAGAAACCCTTTGTTAAGGGAAAGTGATTGCAAAGAGCCAAAAATAAAACTAAGGAGAGAGAACTTTTCCTTGTACCAGTCACTAAAAATTCTCTTTTAAGATAAGGATCTAACTCTTTGGTTCAGAAAGTTGAGACGCTAAAGTGAACACAAATCTCAAAGGAGCCCAGATCCAGATACTTTGTTTTAATAGGAAAAAAAAAAAAAAAAAGGGAAAAGTCACAAGATTCTACATGGAATAGGTTTGTTACTGTTTTATTGGAAGAAGGAAAGCTAACAAGTTTTCCAAATATTTTATATTGCAAGCAGTGTCCTAGCTGCTTTACATACTTTATTCCATTTTTTAAATCAGAGATAAGAGGTAGAGTATTTTTATCCCATTTTTATTGATTAAGATACTGACTTAGATATGATTCTAACTTGGCTTAATCCTAAAGCCTGTTTTCTACTACGTGATGCTATAGGTAATTTTCTAGTAAAAAAATTATGTGCCAGGGAAGTTCTATATTTTAATGTATAGAAAGTTTTTGTTTGTTTTGTATGTCAAATTTTTGACAATCCGTCTGTGACTTTGTGAGTTTACAATGCTCAACATTACTAAAGAAAGTAATCTTCAAAAATCATTTATCTGTTGAGTCAATGGCATTAAATACATATCTGCAGAGAAATAGAGAGGTTGCTTTTTAATGAAAAAGGCTTGAGGAATTTCTGATGCATAACGAATGGGAAGATATGATAGAGGATATAAAAATTCTAATTTTGCATAAGCAAGTTGATAAAATTTAGTTAATAGTGGACATACACATTAGGTAGATCTTATCCCAATTTTATCCTCAAACATAATTAAGTCTGCTTGTAATATTTCCAACACAGGTAGCCTGACATAAAGAGCATCTCATTCCTGGGCTTGGACAAACAGCTCCCTGCCTCACTTGTTTGGAAGTTATTCTTCCCATATTTATTTATCCCTTGGCAAATTCTGAAGTAAACCAAGATCTTTACCTTCTTCCCAAGCAAAGCTTTGAAACACTTAGAACACTAACTTAGATCACTGCTCTCCCAATATATATGCCTTAAATATGTCCAATATATATTTCAAGTCCTTTAGTTTGATCCTGTTCCCCTTTCTACCCCACAAATTAGACATTATTACTATTTTTACATGGTCACATAAGTTTGGATTTACCCATGTACTTATCAAATCTTTGCACTGTCTTGTATTCAAGATGTCATATTTAGAATTATTTTCTTTCTGCATGAATACCCTTTAGAATTTCTTGTAGTGAGGTCTGTTTTTAATAAATTCATTTAGTTTTGTTTGTGTGAAAATGTCTTCATTTCTCCATTCTAAAAAAATAGTTTAGTTTGGCATAGAATTCCAGCTGGAATTCTCTTAGTATTTTCTCTTAGCACTTTGAAGATTTTTTTTTCACTAACTACCAGCTTCTATTGCTAATTTTGAAAAGTCAAGATAACTTAAGTAGAGCTGCTGCGGTGGATGTTGGACCTGGGCTGGTGGGATACCAGGAGGCAGGCTGTCAGTTTCCTATGCCTAAAGGGCACCAGGAGAAACATCTGCAATGTACTTTCCTTGGAATTTCATAGCCTTATGGGTTTAGAGAACTCCATTCACCTGTGCACCTTCTCTTTCACTCAATCAAGGGCACACCCATTGTTCAGTATCCTTGCACTGAGCTCCTGTAATGTTAGTTCCCTGGTTCTCTTCCAGCCCAAGGCAGAGAAAATCCCATCCCAAGCCTTTCTGTAGGAATACCAGAGAGCCTGAGACTCTATTGCATTCTCCACACCCAACCTGCCTACTGGCGCCAGACACTCTGGAGAGTTTAAAGGTTCAGAGAGGCTGTTTACAATTCAAGCTGACAGTATTCTAAAATCCTAGAATCCAGTACTGTTTAGAAGAATTGGAGGAAGACTTCAGGAAGGCCTTATGATTTGTGGAACTTCTTGTCAGCAGATAGATGTTAATTCAGATCAAATATCAAATTCCTTCAGAGTGCTATTTCAGTGAACATGTCCCTCATTTCCAAATGGAATACATGGCTGTTGTTTTGTGTTGTGTGTGTGTGTGAGACTTTATTCTACAGAAGGATATTTTATGTTTCTGAGGTTTTATTGTACTTGCATATAAAACCTTTCAATGCTTTTCTTTAAGATAATGTAAAAATTATATTAACATCTATAAAATATTGGCTCGGGGCAGTGTTAAAAATGAGCTTTATGGTCATTAAGAACCAGCTCTTTATGTTGAATCTGTCTTTTATCAGTTGAGTGACATTAGGCAAATCTCATTTACTACATGTCCTTATTTGTAAAATGGAAATAACAATAAACTACCTTTTGTGAGGATTAAAAGAACAGACTTCAAGTTTCTAGTTCTGCTTGTAAGGAGCTTGGAAGTCACCATTTTGTCCTAACAACAAATGAAAAAGCTGACTGACTAAAAAATCAACAATTCTTCTTTTATCTATTAGAGAGGTGAGGACACAGGGCTAACCATGGACCTCAAGATTGGAGACACAGATAAGAGAATACAGGGGATCCCAGCCCACCTGAGCAGAAACTTCCAAAGAGCTAGTACAGGGATAGGAAAACCAGAACTGTAATTGACAAATTGCTGAAGGCTTAGTGTTGAGAAGTCTGAGAGTTAAAAACTCCAAGGGGATGCAGTATGAGGGGGACCCCTGTATTTTTGTTCACTAAAGGACCGAGACCTGATCATAGGACTATAGAATGCTTTACCTCCTATGCCTCAGCACCACATTATGGAAAGTATATTTACAGTAGTTCCTTTTACCCAGTACACCATGTCTTGCTATCAAGAAAAAATTACATGGAGACCAAAAGACCAAAAACACAATTTGAAGAGACAGAGCAAGCATCAGAACCAAACATGGCAGGGATGTTGGAATGATCAGACCAAGAATGTAAAACAACTATGATTACTATGCTAAGGGCTTTCATGGATAAAGCAGACAGCACACAAGAACAGATGGACAATGTAAGCAGAGAGATGCAAATCCTAAGTAAAATCTAAAAAGAAATGCTACAGATCAAGAACACTGTAACAGAAGTGAAGAGTACCTTTGATGATCTGATTGGTAGAGTGGACACAACTAAGGAAAGAATCTCTGTGCTCGAGGATATCTCAACAGAAACCACCAAAACCTTACCTAGAGAGGAACCAAAACAGAAATTACATCTGACTTATCTTCAGAAACCATGCAAACAAGAAGAGAAAGGATTGAAGTATTTAAAGTGCTGAGAGAAAATAACCACTGACCCAGAATTCTTTACGCTGTGAAATCATCCTTTAAAAATGCAGGAGAAATACTTTCCCAGACAAACAAAAATTGGTGGAATTTGTTGCTGATAGGGCTGCCTTGCAAGAAATGTTAAAAGAAGTTCTTTAGAGAGGAGGAAAATAATATAGGTTAGTAACTTGGATCTGTATAAAGAAAGGAAGGACATTGAGTAATATTTCATTTATTCCTCCATTGGTGGGCACTTAGGTTGTTTCCATATCTTCGCCATTATGAATAATGCTGTAATAAACACGGGTGTGCATAAGGAAGAACATCTCTTTGAGATCCTGTTTTCATTTCCTTGAGGTATATATCCAGAAGTGGAATTGGTGGATCATATGGTAAATATATGTTTAATTTTTTGAGGCATCTCCATATTGTTTTCCATAGTAATTGAACCAATTTACATTTCCATCAGCAGTGTACAAGTGTTCCCTTTTCTCAACATCTTTGTCAACACTTGTTATCTCTTGTTTATGTGAGGATCGCCATTCTAACAAGTGTGAGATGATAATTGTATTGTGGTTTTGATTTGTATTTCCCTGATTATTACTGATGATGAGCATCTTTTCAAGTACCTGTTGACCGCTTGGATGTCTCTTTTGGAAAAATTTGTCTATTTGTTTCTTCTGCCCATTTTTAAATTGAATTTTTTTTTTGTTATTGAGTTGTTTGTGTTCTTTATATGTTTTGGATATTATTCCCTTATCTGATATACAGCTTGCAAAAATGTTCTCCCCTTCTGTGGTTTGGCTTTCTGGTTTATTGATGGTTCCCTTTGCTGTACAGAAGATTTTAAGTTTGATGCAGTCCCATTTGTTGATTTGTCGTTTTTACTTTTGGTGTCATATCCAAAAAATCACTGCCAAGACTAATATCGATGAGCTTCTCCCTTAGATTTTTTTCTAGGAGTTTTATGATATCAGATCTTATGTTTAAGTCTTTCATTCATTTTGAATTAATTTTTGTGAGTGGTATAAGTAGGGGTACAATTTCATTGTTCAGCATGTGTTTATCCAGTTTTCCCAACCTCACTGTTGAAGACACTATCCTTTCCCCACTGGGTGTTCTTGCCTCTCTAGTCAAATACTAGTTGACTGTATATATGGGGGTTTAATTCTGAGTTTTCTATGCTCTTCCATTGGTTTATTTTTGTGCCAGTTCCATACTGTTTTTATTACTATAGTTTTGTAGTATAGTTTGAAATCAAGAGTGTGATATTTCTGGCTTTGTTCTTTTTCCTCAGGATTGCTTTGGCTATTCAGGTATTTTGTGGTTCCATAAAAATTTTAGGATTTTTTTTCTATTTCTGTGAAGAGTGCCATTGGGGTTTTATGAAGCTTGTCTTGAATCTATAGATGGTTTTAGGAGTATGGACATTTTAACAATATTAATACTTTTGATCCAAGAACATAGGATGTTTTTCCATTTTTTTTGTGTTTCTTTTGATTTCTTTCAGCAGTCTTGTAGTTTTTGTTAACTTCCTTGGTTAAAATTATTTCTAGATATTTTATTGTTTTTGATGCTATTGTGATGGGATAGTTTTCTTTATTTCTTTTTCAGATGTTTCATCATTAGTGTATAGAAATGTAACTGATTTCTGTATGCTAATTTTGTAATCTGCAAGTTTACTGAAATTGTTGATTAGTTCCAATAGTTTTTTGGTTTAGTCTTTGGGATTTTCTATATACAGAATCACATCACCTGCAAATAGTGACAATTTTACTTCTTCCTTTCAGATTTGTATGCCTTTTATTCCTTTGTCTTGCCTACTTGCTCTAACTAGGATTTCCAGTACTATATTGAATAAATGTGGTGAGAGTGGACATCCTTGTCTTATTCCTGATCTTACATGGAAAATTTTCGATTTTTCTCTATTGTGTATAATGTTTGTGGTTTTGTTACATATGGCCTTTATTAGGTTGAGGTATATTCCTTCTATACCTAATCTATCCAGGGTTTTTATCATGAAAGTATGGTATATTTTGTGAAATGCTTTTTCTGCATCTATTGAGATATAATCATGTGACTTTTATCTTTCATTTTATTAATGTGATGTCTTACAATATATTGATTTGCATATGTTGAACCATTCTTGTGTCTGAGGATAAATTCCACTGGTCATGATGAACAATCATTTTCATGTGTTCTTGAATTTGGTTTGCTAATACTTTGTTGAGAATTTTTGCATTTCTATTCATCAGGGATATTGTTCTATACTTTTCTTGTGGTGTTCTTTTCTGGCTTTAGTGTTGGCATAATGCTAGCCTCATAGAATGAGCTTGGAAGTATTCCTTTCTCCTCTATTTTTTGGAAGAGTTTGAGAAGGATTGATGTTAATTCTTTAAATGTTTGGTAGAATTCACCAGTGAATCTCCTTGGTTCTGGGGTTTTCTGTGTTGGGAGGTTTTTGATTACTGATTCACTCTCTTTACCCATTATTTGTCTGTTCAGATTTTCTATTTCTTTCTGTTTCAGTTGTGTATTTTGAGGAATTTATAAGTGTATTCTAGGTCATCTAATTTGTTGGCATATAATTGTTCATAGTGCCCTCTAATGATTCTGTGTATTTCTGTAGTATCACTTGGAATTACTCCTCTTTCACTTCTAATTTTATTTATTTGAGTCTTGTTTTCTTTTTCCTTAGGTACTCTGGCTAAAGAGTTGTTGATTTTGTTTATTCTTTGGAAGAACAAGCTCTTAGTTTCATCAATCTTTTCTATTATTTTTATGGTCTCTATTTCATTGATTTCTGCTCTAATCTTTATGGTTTCCTTCCTTTTGTAATTTTGGGCTTGGTTTGTTCTTTTTTCAGTTCCTTGAGGTGTAAAGTTAGGTTGTTTATTTGAGATATTTCTAATTTCTTAATGTATGCAATCATCACTCTAAACTTTCCTCTCAGAACTGCTTTTGCTATACCCTGTTAAGTTTTGATATATTTCCATTTTCATTTATTTCAAGATAAATTTTTATTTCTCCTTTGATCTTGTTTGATCCATTGGTTGTTCAGAAGTGTGTTGTGTAGTTTCCACATATTTGTAGATTTTCTAGCTTTCCTATTGTTGATGTCTAGTTTCATACCATGGTCAGGAAAGACAGTTGGTATGATTTTAGTCTTAAATTTGCTAAGATTTCTTTTGTTTCCTATTGTATGATCTATTCTTAAGAATGTTCCATTGCACTTGAGAAAAATGTGTATTCTGCTGTTGTTTGATAGCATGTTCTATATATACCTGTGAAATCCATTTGGTCTAAAGTATGGTTCAAATCCAAAGTTTCCTTGTTGATTTTCTGTCTAGATGATCTGTCCATTGCTGAGAATGGGGTATTGAAGTCCTACACTACTGTTGTATTGTTGTCTATTTTTCCCTTTAAACTTCTTAGTATTTCCTTATTATATTTCAGTGCTCTGATGTTGGGTCCATATATAGTCACAATTGTTATATCTTCTTGCTGTATTGACCTCTTTATCATTATCTAATGACCTTCTTTGTCTCTTGTTACCATTTTTGGCTTGAAGTTTATTTTGTCTGTTGTATGTATGGCTATCCCCACTTTCTTTTGGTTTCTACTTGCATGGAATATTATCTTCTATCCTTTCACTTTGAGCCTATGTGTGTCTTTAGAGCTGAAATGAGTCTCTGTAGGCAGCATACAGTTGGGTATTTTTAAAAAAAAATCTATCCAGCCACGCTGTGCCTTTTGACTGGTGAACTCATTCAGTTTGCATTTAGAGTGATTATTGATATGTAAGGACTTACTATTGTCATCTTATTATTTGCCTTCTGGTGGTTTTGTATCTCCGTTGTTTCTTTTTCCCTCTGTTTCTGTCTACCTTTGTAAACTGGTGATTTTCCAAGGTGATATGCTCAGTATTCTCTCAGCTATGGAATGTCTTTTGGTTCTTTTTTTTCTTTTTGTAATTTCAGTCTCTTTTGTGAAGAATTCTTTCTACTCATTAATTTTATTCCTGAGTTCAATGAATTGCCTTTTTGAGTTTTCTTGCAGCTTGTTGAATTTTTTCTTTTGTAATAGGTATTTTTAATTCTTTATCAGTTAGGTCACGATATTCCATGCCTTTGAGTTTGGTTGCTGGGTGTCCTGGTGTAAAGTGCAGAGGCACTTTTCTTCTGTTATAAATGTCCAATTAGTTGTAAGTCAAAGGGGGGAGAAAAAGAGAAATGACTTAAGCCATCATGATGCTGATGTCACTCCTCAATAATCACTTTGAAGGTCAGTGATCTAAATGCACAAGTTAAAAGACAGAAACTGTCAGAGTGGATTAAAAAACAAGACCCAATGATATGTTGCCTACAAGAAACCCACTTTAAATATAAATACAGACATAGAGTAAAAGTTAATGAACGGAGAAACATACAGTTATCCCCTGCTTTCTGAAGGTGCTTACATCACTTCGCTTTTATGAAAGACCTACGTTAGTATGGTGATAGCTTTTTTTGTAAAAGTGAATATCCTCTCTGGATTTCTTTCAGTTAGCAAAAAACAGGTACGAACGTAGGTTTTTTTGTAAAAGTGAAGTGGTGTAATGCAAACTTTCGGAAAGCAGAGGATAGTTTCCGCTATAAGTAATTTTGGCTTAGGAAAGATTTCACAGGAATGCTCTACTTTTGAATAGAGGAGGAATCTGTACTATGCTAAAACTAATCAAAAGAAAACAGGCATTGCTATTTTAATTTCATACATAGTAGATTTCAAATAAGGGAAGTTATCAGGGATAAAGAGCATTGCATAATGATAAAGTGGGCAATTCTCCAAAAATACAAAACAATCCTTAACATGTATGCACCTATCAACAGAGTGCCAAACCACATGAGGCAAAAACCGATAGAACTTCAAAGAGAAATAGATGAATCCACTATTACTTGGAGACTTCAACACCCCTGTATCAAAAATGGACATTCCAAGCAGGCAGAATATCAGTAAGGACATAGCTGAATTCAACAAAACCAGCAATCACCTGGATATAATGGGCATCTATAGACTACTTTATCCAACAACAGCATAATACACATTCTTCTCAAGCTCACATAGAACATTCACCAAGATAGATCACATTTTAGGCCACAAAACATACTTTAACAAATTTGAAAGAGTAGAAATTGTAAAATTTCTACTTTCAGACCACAATGGAGTTAAATCAGAACAGAAAGATAACTGGAAAATCTCAAAACATATGGAGATTAAACAACACATTTCCAAATAATACACATATTAGAGAGGAAATCTTAAAAGAAATTTAAAAAAATTTGAACTAAATGAAAACACAACTTGTCAAAATTTGTGAGATGCAGTGAAAGCAGTGATTAGAGGGAAATTTATAGTATTTAATGCATGTATTAGAAAGATTAAAAGAACACAGCACATGTATTATTCTCTTCTAGTAGGTTGTGAGTGACTTCTTGATATTTATATAGCTCTAGCCTCCAGCATATATCTGGCAATAGTTGATGCTCAGTGAATGAACGAGTGAAAAAAATGTTGCATAAACATGAGTAATAATGCAAAGCAGTAAATAAGTTAATATCAAAAGAGTCAGACAGATATTGCTGCAATATCATACATATATTGATTACATCCAAGGTAATGGTAGATCAGTGGTGGTTGGAACAGATGGGAGGTCTGTGAGGAGGTGAAATATGATTTTAAGGGTCACTAAGATTTGGATAAGAGCATGAAAGAAGTGTAAATTTTAGAAATTAACACAGTATGAGCATAATGAGGTGTGATCTTGGAGGTTTAGGAACTAGACCATGGAGAGATAGGACATTATTTTGTACATAGGAGAGACATTGAAGCTTTTGAATGGTATACAGGCTTATGTTTTAAAAGTTAATTTGAAGATATCTGTGGAATTTATTGTAAAGAGAAAAAAGTGGAAGTAAGAAGAACATAATAAGCCTATTGATGTAGTCTAGGAATTATGCAAAAGAAGCTTGGGCTAAGGTGGTGGTAGATAGGATAGATGAGCTCTCTATTTATAAAGGACTGTTTACATCCTAAAGTAAGGAGTTTTAAAGGAAGACTAGAAATTACTGTACACATGCTTTGGACTGGATTGTTTCTAGAATTTCCTCTTATAGATGTGATGAAATACTCATAAACTTGAAGCTATTTCATCACCAAATATTTATAGTAGGTCCTCTACATACAAACGAGTTCCTTTCTAGGAGCGCATTCGTAGGTCCAACTTGTTTGTAAGTGCAACAAAGTTAGCCTAGGTATGCAACTAACACAATCAGCTATATAGTGTTGCACTGTAATAGTTTAATAATACTTTTCACACAAATAATACATAAAAAACAAAAAAATAAAAATAATAAAGAAAACATTTTTAATCTTACAGTGCAGTACCTTGAAAAGTACAGTAGTACAGTACAACAGCTGGCATACTGGGGCTGAACAGGCAAGAAGAGTTACTGATTGGAGGAGGGAGAGGAGGTGGGAGATGGTAGAGCTGAAGGATCATCAGCAATAAGAAACAGAGGACAAGCTGCAATTTCACTCACGCCTGACATTGTTGGAACACATGTTCGCATCTTTGAAACTTCATATGTAGGGGAACTTTATTGCACACCTTGTATGTTTCAGAGTATTTTAGGTGCCAGAGATGAAGGTATGAATTAGACAGACAATATTCCTGTTGTCACTGATATTGTATTAGTCTGGGAAATACAGAAGTAGTCAGGAAAGCCCAAAACCAAAACTGTAAAAATTGATAAAATAAATTCAGTGCTAAGAAAGGACAATATTTGATAAAGGGATCTTTAAATCCTCTTTGAGAAAGTTGCATATTAACTGAGATCTGAAATCATTAGAGGTGTCACTATGCAGGGAAACAGAATTCCAGGGAGAGGAAAAAGCAAGTGTAAAGATCCTGAGGCAGAAATAAACTTGATATGTTTGAGGAGCTGAAAGGAGATTGGTGAGGCTGGAGAATAATGAGCAAGGGAGAGAGAGGTAAGAAATTAAGTTGTAGGGAATCCCTTCGTGATCCAGTGGTTAAGACTCTGTGCTTCCACTGCAGGGGGCCCGGGTTTGATCCCTGGTTGGGAACTAAGATCCCACAAGATGCATAGAATGGCCAAAAAAACCAAAAAACAAAAATTAAGTTGTAGAATTATGTAGTGGTTATATTATATAGGGTTTTATTACTTATGGTAAGAAATTTGGATTTCATTTTTAGTGCAATGGGAAAAAAATCAGTATTTTCAGTTCTTGGTGACATGGTCATATCTATCTTGTTAAAGTATCACTTTGGTTAGCTGGGGAAAATGTACTATGAGAGGGCAAGAATGAAGACAGGAAGACTAGTTGTCCTGCAGTTAGCTGTTCAGGTAAGAACAGTGGGAATTTCTGCTATGACAGCAGTTGTGGAGATGGAGAAAAGCAAGTTTTGGGATATGTTTCAGTGGCAAAGTTTACAGGGCTTGCTGATCGATTAGATTGGGGATTTGAGTGAAAGAGAAGATTCCAGAATGACTATTAGGTTTTTGATGTGAATACCTGGATTATTGGTGGCGCTATTTATTGAGATGGAGAATATGATAGTGAGATGGGTTTGCAAAAGAAAAGTCAAGGGAGATTAACCAAGATGGCGGAGTAGAAGGACGTGCTCTCACTCCCTCTTGCGAGAACACCAGAATCACAACTGGCTGCTAGACAATCATCGACAGGAAGACACTGGACTTCACCAAGGAGGATACCCCACGTCCAAGGACAGAGGAGAAGCCACAGTGAGACGGTAGGAGGGGCGCAATCAGAGTAAAATCAAATCCCATAACTGCTGGGTGGGTGACTCACAGACTGGCGAGCACTTATACCACAGAAGTCCACCCACTGGAGTGAACATTCTGAGCCCCACGTCAGGCTTCCCAACCTGGGGGTCCGGCAACGGGAGGAGGAATTCATAGAGAATCAGACTTTGAAGCCTAGTGGGAATTGATTGCAGGACTTCGACAGGACTGGGGGAAACAGAGAACCCACTCTTGGAGGGCGTACACAAAATAGTGTGTGCATTGGGACCCAGGGGAAGGAGCAGTGACCCTGGGGGAGACTGAACCAGACATAACTGCTGGTGTTGGGGGGTCTCCTGCAGAGGCGGGGGCTGGCTCTGTTTCACCGTGGGGACAAGGACACTGGCAGCGGAGGTTCTGGGAAGTACTCCTTGGCATGAGCCCTCCCAGAGTCTGCCATTAGCCCCACCAAAGAGCCCGGGTAGGCTCCAGTGTTGGGTTGCCTCAGGCAAAACAACCAACAGGGAGGGAACCCAGCCCCACCCAGCAACAGTCAAGTGGATTAAAGTTTTACAGAGCTCTGACCGCCACAGCAACAGTCAGCTCTACCCACCTCCAGAGCCTCCCATCAAGCCTCTTAGATAGCCTCAACCACCAGAGGGCAGACAGCAGAAGCAAGAAAAACTACAGTCCTGCAGCCTGTGGAACAGAAACCAAATTTACAGAAAGATAGACAAGATGAAAAGGCAGAGGGCTATATACCAGATGAAGGAACAAGAAAAAACCCCAGAAAAACAACTAAATGAAGTGGAGATAGGCAACCTTCCAGAAAAAGAATTCAGAATAATGATAGTGAAGATGATCCAGGACCTTGGAATAAGAATGGAGGCAAAGATTGAGAAGATGCAAGAAATGATTAACAAAGACCTAGAAGAATTAAAGAACAAACAAACAGAGATGACCAATACAATAACTGAAATGAAAACTACACTAGAAGGAATCAATAGTAGAATAACTGAG
Source organism: Eubalaena glacialis (assembly GCF_028564815.1). Classification (NCBI taxonomy): domain Eukaryota; kingdom Metazoa; phylum Chordata; class Mammalia; order Artiodactyla; family Balaenidae; genus Eubalaena; species Eubalaena glacialis. Next base: position 47,852,758 of record NC_083725.1, on the reverse strand, counting down.
GCAGAAGAACGGATAAGTGACCTGGAAGACAGAATGGTGGAATTCACTGCTGCGGAACAGACTAAAGAAAAAAGAATGAAAAGAAATGAAGACAGCCTAAGAGACCTCTGGGACAACATTAAACGCAACAACATTCGTATTATAGGGGTCCCAGAAGGAGAAGAGAGAGAGAAAGGACCCGAGAAAATATTTGAAGAGATTATAGTCGAAAACTTCCCTAACATGGGAAAGGAAATAGCCACCCAAGTTCAGGAAGCGCAGAGAGTCCCATAAAGGATAAACCCAAGGAGAAGCACGCCGAGACACATAGTAATCAAAGTGGCAAAAATTAAAGACAAAGAAAAATTATTGAAAGCAGCAAGGGAAAAACGACAAATAACATACAAGGGAACTCCCATAAGGTTAACAGCTGATTTCTCAGCAGAAACTCTACAAGCCAGAAGGGAGTGGCATGATATACTTAAAGTGATGAAAGGGAAGAACCTACAACCAAGATTACTCTACCCGGCAAGGATCTCATTTAGATTTGATGGAGAAATCAAAAGCTTTACAGACAAGCAAAAGCTAAGAGAATTCAGCACCACCAAACCAGCTCTACAACAAATGTTAAAGGAACTTCTCTAAGTGGGGAACACAAGAGAAGAAAAGGACCTACAAAAACAAACCCAAAACAATTAAGAAAATGGTCATAGGAACATACATATCGATAATTACCTTAAACGTGAATGGATTAAATGCTCCAGCCAAAAGACACAGGCTTGCTGAATGGATACAAAAACAAGACCCATATATATGCTGTCTACAAGAGACCCACTTTAGACCTAGGGACACATACAGACTGAAAGTGAGGGGATGGAAAAAGATATTCCATGCAAATGGAAATCAAAAGAAAGCTGGAGTAGCTATACTCATATCAGATAAAATAGACTTTAAAATAAAGAATGTTACAAGAGACAAGGAAGGACACTACATAATGATCAAGGGATCAATCCAAGAAGAAGATATAACAATTATAAATATATATGCACCCAACATAGGAGCACCTCATTACATAAGGCAATTGCTAACAGTTATAAAAGAGGAAATTGATAGTAACACAATAATAGTGGGGGACTTTAACACCTCACTTACACCAATGGACAGATCATCCAAAATGAAAATAAATAAGGAAACAGAAGCTTTAAATGACACAATAGACCAGATAGATTTCATTGATATTTATAGGACATTCCATCCAAAAACAGCAGATTACACGTTCTTCTCAAGTGCGCACGGAACATTCTCCAGGATAGATCACATCTTGGGTCACAAATCAAGCCTCAGTAAATTCAAGAAAATTGAAATCATATCAAGCATCTTTTCTGACCACAACGCTATGAGATTAGAAATGAATTACAGGGGAAAAAGCGTAAAAAACACAAACACATGGAGGCTAAACAATACGTTACTAAATAACCAAGAGATTACTGAAGAAATCAAAGAGGAAATCAAAAAATACCTAGAGACAAATGACAATGAAAACACGACAACCCAAAACCTATGGGATGCTGCAAAAGCAGTTCTAAGAGGGAAGTTTATAGCTATACAAGCCTACCTCAAGAAACAAGAAAAATCTCAAGTAAACAATCTAACATTACACCTAAAGAAACTAGAGAAAGAAGAACAAACAAAACCCAAAGTTAGCAGAAGGAAAGAAATCATAAAGATCAGAGCGGAAATAAATGAAATAGAAACAAAGAAAACAATAGCAAAGATCAATAAAACTAAAAGCTGGTTCTTTGAGAAGATAAACAAAATTGATAAGCCATTAGCCAGACTCATCAAGAAAAAGAGGGAGAGGACTCAAATCAATAAAATCAGAAATGAAAAAGGAGAAGTTACAACAGACACTGCAGAAATACAAAGCATCCTAAGAGACTACTACAAGCAACTTTATGCCAATAAAATGGACAACCTGGAAGAAATGGACAAATTCTTAGAAAGGTATAACCTTCCAAGACTGAACCAGGAAGAAGCAGAAAATATGAACAGACCAATCACAAGTAATGAAATTGAAACTGTGATTAAAAATCTTCCAACAAACAAAAGTCCAGGACCAGATGGCTTCACAGGTGAATTCTATCAAACATTTAGAGAAGAGCTAACACCTATCCTTCTCAAACTCTTCCAAAAAATTGCAGAGGAAGGAACACTCCCAAACTCATTCTATGAGGCCACCATCACCCTGATACCAAAACCAGACAAAGACACTACAAAAAAAGAAAATTACAGACCAATATCACTGATGAATATAGATGCAAAAATCCTCAACAAAATACTAGCAAACAGAATCCAACAACACATTAAAAGGATCATACACCACGATCAAGTGGGATTTATCCCAGGGATGCAAGGATTCTTCAATATACGCAAATCAATCAATGTGATACACCATATTAACAAATTGAAGAATAAAAACCATATGATCATCTCAATAGATGCAGAAAAAGCTTTTGACAAAATTCAACACCCATTTATGATAAAAACTCTCCAGAAAGTGGGCATAGAGGGAACCTACCTCAACATAATAAAGGCCATATATGACAAACCCACAGCAAACATCATTCTCAACGGTGAAAAACTGAAAGCATTTCCTCTAAGATCAGGAACGAGACAAGGATGTCCACTCTCACCACTATTATTCAACATAGTTCTGGAAGTCCTAGCCACGGCAATCAGAGAAGAAAAAGAAATAAAAGGAATACAAATTGGAAAAGAAGAAGTAAAACTGTCACTGTTTGCAGATGACATGATACTATACATAGAGAATCCTAAAACTGCCACCAGAAAACTGCTAGAGCTAATTAATGAATATGGTAAAGTTGCAGGATACAAAATTAATGCACAGAAATCTCTTGCATTCCTATACACTAATGGTGAAAAATCTGAAAGAGAAATTATGGAAACACTCCCATTTACCATTGCAACAAAAAGAATAAAATACCTAGGAATAAACCTACCTAGGGAGACAAAAGACCTGTATGCAGAAAACTATAAGATACTGATGAAAGAAATTAAAGATGATACAAACAGATGGAGAGATATACCATGTTCTTGGATTGGAAGAATCAACATTGTGAAAATGACTATACTACCCAAAGCAATCTACAGATTCAATGCAATCCCTATCAAATTACCAATGGCATTTTTTACGGAGCTAGAAAAAATCATCTTAAAATTTGTATGGAGACACAAAAGACCCCGAATAGCAAAAGCAGTCTTGAGGGAAAAAAACGGAGCTGGAGGAATCAGACTCCCTGACTTCAGACTATACTACAAAGCTACAGTAATCAAGACAATATGGTACTGGCACAAAAACAGAAACATAGATCAATGGAACAAGATAGAAAGCCCAGAGATAAACCCACGCACCTATGGTCAACTAATCTATGACAAAGGAGGCAAAGATATACGATGGAGAAAAGACAGTCTCTTCAATAAGTGGTGCTGGGAAAACTGGACAGCTACATGTAAAAGAATGAAATTAGAATACTCCCTAACACCATACACAAAAATAAACTCAAAATGGATTACAGACCTAAATGTAAGACTGGACACTATAAAACTCTTAGAGGAAAACGTAGGAAGAACACTCTTTGACATAAATCACAGCAAGATCTTTTTTGATCCACCTCCTAGAGTAATGGAAATAAAAACAAAAATAAACAAATGGGACCTAATGAAACTTCAAAGCTTTTGCACAGCAAAGGAAACCATAAACAAGACGAAAAGACAACCCTCAGAATGGGAGAAAATATTTGCAAACGAATCAACGGACAAAGGATTAATCTCCAAAATATATAAACAGCTCATTCAGCTCAATATTAAAGAAACAAACACCCCAATCCAAAAATGGGCAGAAGACCTAAATAGACATTTCTCCAAAGAAGACATACAGACGGCCACGAAGCACATGAAAAGATGCTCAACATCACTAATTATTAGAGAAATGCAAATCAAAACTACAATGAGGTATCACCTCACACCAGTTAGAATGGGCATCATCAGAAAATCTACAAACAACAAATGCTGGAGAGGGTGTGGAGAAAAGGGAACCCTCTTGCACTGTTGGTGGGAATGTAAATTGATACAGCCACTATGGAGAACAATATGGAGATTCCTTAAAAAACTAAAAATAGAATTACCATATGACCCAGCAATCCCACTACTGGGCATATACCCAGAGAAAACCTTAATTCAAAAAGACACTTGCACCCGAATGTTCATTGCAGCACTATTTACAATAGCCAGGTCATGGAAGCAACCTAAATGCCCGTCAACAGACGAATGGATAAAGAAGTTGTGGTACATATATACAATGGAATATTACTCAGCCATAAAAAGGAACGAAATTGAGTCATTTGTTGAGACGTGGATGGATCTAGAGACTGTCATACAGAGTGAAGTAAGTCAGAAAGAGAAAAACAAATATCGTATATTAACGCATGTATGTGGAACCTAGAAAAATGGTACAGATGAGCTGGTTTGCAGGGCAGAAGATGAGACACAGATGTAGAGAACAGACATATGGACACCAAGGGGGGAAAACTGCGGTGGGGCGGGGATAGTGGTGTGCTGAATTGGGCGATTGGGATTGACATGTATACACTGATGTGTATAAAATGGATGACTAATAAGAACCTGCAGTATAAACAAACAAACAAAACAACTAATACTAAATTTTCATTGGGTTATTTGTATGGAAATATGTTAATATAAATGTTTCAGACATTACATGAAATTTCTAAAAATCTTATATGTTCTGGTATAATGTTATAAGTCATAACCCTAGTTATTACTTTAAAATGTATATCTCAGAAATAACTAATTTTCTGGTCAACTGCATTATTATGAACTTTCATCAAATCTTTAACCGTGGTCATTTTTAAGTCTTTTGTCATTTACAGACAGTTCTGGTGTACTCTGATGCTTTTGTAAATATGTTCCTATAAAAGGGTTTCATCTTCAGGAAATTCATGGAAAAGACTCTGACAAGTACAGGTTTCTGGTACCTGACTGTACTGCTGAACTGAATGAATAAGCATTTTCAGAACTCTAATGAAAAACTGAGGAGCTCATAAAAGTGCTAACAAAAGATCAAGATGAAAAAAAAAATTAATTACATGGGACTGAGTGAACTGATGAGGATGAGTATAATTTTTGTGACTTTCTGGTTGAATTTAAAAAAAGAAAAAATCCCACAAGAACTCAGAGGCAAAGAATATACAAATCAATTTTCACTGCAAAGTAAAGGAGCTGTTACAGTGGAGGATTACAGGACTGAATGTCAATATTATGACATAGTATGAGTGTGTTTCATGTTTGGTAATTGCAATCATTGTTGCTTTTGTTGTGGTCACCCATGTACAATGCTTGGTGTCAGTCTATTTATCTCTTGTAAAAATAAAATACAGTGTGTGTGAAAAAAAAAAAAAAAAAAAAGAAAAGTCAAGAATTTTATCTTGTACTTTCAAGTTGCAGAAGTCTGATAGATGTCAAGTGGACATATTTGTGAATGAGCTTGGAAAGCAGAGGTGGGGGCAGAGTTGCAAATATTTGGAATTTTCAGCATATAGATGATAATCAAAGCCAATGGGGAAGATGAGATTACCTAGGACAAGAAAATAGAGAAGTGGAACATTCCAAAGAAATTGACAGTGGAGTAGGAACTAGCAAGTAAAACTGAGAAGGACTGGCCAGAAAGGTTGGAGGGAGATGGAAGAGTTTAGCACCAAAGAAGATGCTTCATGCTGGGTATTTGAGGAAGAAGAGGGCAGAGTTGTGACCATTGGATTGGTAACAAAGAGATTGTATTTGACTTTAGAAAAAAACTTTTGTATGAAATAGAAGGACTGGGAGCCTGAGAGATGAAAAGATGGTTATAAATTGGAGTTGGTGAGTATAAGCAACAGTTCATAAGTTTTACTCTGGGTGGGGGTGTAAAGGGAAATGGGACTTGAAGTCATGGGAAGATTTCTTGGTTTTCTTTTTTTATTTAAGATGGGAAATGGGGTTATTGGAGACAGTAGGTTTTTAAGAAAGTGAAAGGACATGCGATGTAGAGAACCATTGGGGGGATTCTTCTTTGATAGGAATGAAGGGTTGTCATCCACTGAAACAGAAGCAGAGGCTGAGAGTGAGGGAACAGATGCGGTAGCTTGGTAGATCTGATGGGAGGTTAGGAGGTTCCCGTAGGATTTTTTTCAGGGAAGTGTGAGTCAAGTTTGAAGGGGAAAAGGAGGATGTAGGGGTTAAAGTTTGAGGAGAGAAGAGATAGGGAAAATTACGAAATTATCTCAGAGAGTAGAAGAGCAAACTTACTAGTGAGAAGTAGGATTGCTAGGCAGTGCTGAGAATCTATGAGGTTATGGTGATAAATTTAATGTGAAACTAATCAGCACAGTCTTATGATTCAGTTAAAGAGCACTTTAGCCTTAACAAAAATTCTATTTGGAAATAAATTCATAACAACTAACAAGATGCTAGGAAGGAATGAGATTTGGAATCAGCAGACCTGCTTTCGAGTCCCTGCTATGTCACTAAACTGTGTGACCTTGGAAAAGATTGCTTAATTTGTCTGAATTGTCACTTCTCTTTCAATGAAAGGGGAATAATATTAACATGTAACTCATGAGATTGTTGTGATCATTAAGTGAAATGACATGTATGGAAAATGGTCTGCAAGTCATACAATCCCATCTAAATATTAGTTGTGAAAATGGTTATCAGTATGCTAAATATTATTATTAAATGATTAAATATCATTAAATATCATTATTAAATGATATTTATTAAATGATATTATTTAATGATAATAATAATATTATTATTATAATATAATATTATATAATATTATATTATAATATTATTTAATGATAATAATAATAATGATATTAATGATATAATATCATTATCAATAATAATAATGATATTATTATATCAAGATATTATTATATCAGAATATTATATCAATATTGAAGAAAAAGACAAATTCTAAAAAGCCAAAAGCTAAATAAACATTCATTCAAGGTGTATATATTATGCAAAATTTGCAAATAAAACACAGACATCTAAACTATTGATATTATTTATTTTTACCATACTTAATAATATATTAAATACACCTAAGATAATTTTATTATAATTATTAAATATATCAAAACTAAAGAAAATTATTCTTCTATTAGCCATATGTATTTTAAAACAGAATTTATTTGAATTCTGCCAACATAGCTAGAAATAGCCCTTTTTCAATGCCTTGAAAATGAAAGTAAAATGATTTTCATACTTTAGTCAAATTATTCTAAATCCAATTAATATTATTTAAAATTGGACAAATTTTATCAGGTCTTCAAAAGAGGGTATCTTAAGTCCCACAAAAAAGTTTTTATTTATTTATTGTATCTTCCTTTGTGTGATACAGCCTAGGTTTATGAATGGTAAAGTCTGCAGCTCAGCAAAGTGAAATTATCCTATTTATCTGCTGACTAGCTCCAGTGTAGGCTTCTTTATGCTGCTTGCATTTGCTAAACCAGGACCTGAGGAGACCTGCCTCTTAAATAACAAGGAGAGAAGAGGGGGCTAGTGGCTAGAGTATTATTCTGACATCAGCACTTCAGGGATTCTGTCTTCAGTTAGCTGTTTCATTTAATCATTTAACTGTTCTCATTCTGCAGTTTGTGTATAAAAAGAAAATATTTTTTCCCATGCCTTATAAATGTTCTAGGGCTTAATTATTGCTTGCAAACTTCCCTGAGCTTTCTGAAAAAGAGTAGACATAATTATTCAGTCTTACAGATATACTTTGCTTAGGGGTTTTTCTGAATGCAGAATGGAAGATTATCCAAATTCATCCTGGTGATGTGAGAGAAGTTTTGTAATGCTGATTACATATCACTGGGGATCAAATTAAGCCCATCAAATGCCTTGCATATCAATCTCAAATCACACTGTACTTGAACAAGGGGCCTGGTGTTCTATTTACTAGATGATCACTTTCCTCTCCAAATGAATTAGCTTTTCTACAATGTGTGGACTGACAGAGTGGGAGTTTAGCAGGCCTGGGATTGTGTGCTTCTTGACAAAAGAGGGCTTGTTGATGCCTACCTTTTGTGGAGGTATTTTAAGACTGTCAAATAAAATATCAGCATGCAATATTGATTATTCGTTATTCTTAAAGAACAGGTTAAGTGCAGGATTGTATATTCAGATTTATAAGGGATCATGGAAACATTCTGATGCATTTGAAACATTACTCTTTGGAATATATTAATGTCTATGATTTTTATGAAATAGAAGATTGGGGGAAGAGATAAATCTACAAATACATATTTTCATGGCTATCAAATCTCTTTGTATTTTTAAAAATATAATGTCAGCAAGATAAAATGGATAACAGAAAGACAAATAACTCATAGGTAAAGGATATAAAGAGCCAATTCAGAGAAAAGTCATCCAAATGATAAGTAAATATATAATAGAGGCTAAAGTTTTATAGTGGTCAGGATAATGTAAATTAAAGTTAACAATGAGCTATTACTTTATTTTTTGCCACTCAATAGAATGGCAATGGAATAATGAATGATTACATCTACTGCTGGAGCAAATATGGTGGGGGAAGAGAGCCCTGCCACATACAACACTAGTGGAAATGTGGAATATTACAACACACTTGGGAAAGCAATGTGACCACATTTATTAAATCATACTTCCATTCCTTGGAGTCCTTGTAAATAAAACACTAGTAAGTAAGGATAAATAAGAAATAAATTAAAGACCCGTCATTAGGGGTAAGGTTGAAGACATTTGGTAAGTCCATATTGAGGCTGAAAGTGCAAGTTGTCCACCAAAGTTTATTCTCTCTTTCTATAGAAATCAAGTCACAGCTGAGATGGATGTGGCTGCCTGGCCAGGGTCTTCCAAGGCCTCCTTGCAGCTAGGTGTGGCCTTGTAAATCATTTCTCGTCAACGGAATGTGACTGCAAGTGACTTGTGCAATTCCCAGGCTGACCCATACACCTCCCACATGTGTTCCTTCATGCTTGTTTCTCCACTCAGGGTGGAAATAGAAATGACTAGAGCAACCTTGGAAGCTAGATGTCGAGGATAGGAGAACCGCCATCAACCTGGATCCCTGAACAACTGTATGAAACAAAGCATCCCGGGCGTGGACAGGGAGCAACTGGCTGGAACTATTAGATGAAAGAGAAACTTTATGGGTTTTTTGTTTTGTTTTGTTTTGTTTTTGTCATTGATGTTTTAAAATCTCTTCATTTTCACAGTTTAGTCATTTACTCTAATGAATAACATACCATTAAACATTATGTAACCATTGGTAAGGATGAGTTAGATCTACACCAGCTGAGTAGGGGGGATTTTATTATAAAGGAAAAAGTTTACATATGAGCCAATTTTTGTAAAATAAATGCAAAAGCATATAACTCAGTAGGACACACAGAGAAGGCTGAATATTGAAGTATCAAATAACCAACTAACAAACCAAGTGAAAGTCATCAAGGCAGGAATTACATAGGTACTGTATAATGTACAATTTGAAAATAACCATAGAAAGATTACATGGTAATTTTTTCTTTTCAAATTTTATGACTTCAATTTTTACTTAACTTCTGAATCCATTATGTTCTTTTATGCTGTGTTTCTCAATGTCTACTTAGTATCATCACTTGGATGTCCTGCAGGTACTTCATATGTAAAAAGAAATTGATTCTCTTCTTGGGAATCAACAAATGATAAACATGTGCTAAGCAAGTATTTTTGAGTAACTACAAAGTGTCAGATCTTGTGATACATGCTGGGTGATACAGAAACTAAAAACAGCCCCTGTCTTAACAAGAATACATAGAAAGAGAAACCATAAAGAGATAATTCCAATAAAATTTAGTAAAATCATTGATATAGATAAGCCAGAGAAATGTAGGAGATTTAAAGAAGGGTCCCTTAACTCCATTTTAGATGCTATGTTAATTTTCAGGGATAAGTTGCACTGAGCCTGGTGAATCTTTGTGCTTTGGTGACACATTGTTAGTAACTTACGAACATTTATCATGTGTTATTACTGTAACTTACATGTTGGGAGGTAAATATCTATTATGTTCACTACTCCATTTCCAGGCAAAGCACCAGGCATACATTGTTCTAAGATATGAAGGAAAGTGATGAAATAAACATGATTCTTATCTTCAAGGAACTCAAAGTCCTGTGGGAAGTAGAGACATATAAGAGAAGGTGTGAAAAAGTGTTCAAATAAACAGAAGTTCAGAGACTATTCTTCTCTATTGCAACAAATATTTATCAGGACTAAGATATAGTTCTTCTGGCTCCTAGTCGAGGGCTGCACTTTAATGTTCCATGTAGTACAACTGGGCCTCTGGGCTTCCCTGATCAACACAGATCCTGTGTATTTGGGTTTGTCTTGAGCTTACAGGAGCTTCAATATCTGGAGGGCAGGAGCCAGGCCCTGGATGGCAGATGACTAAGAATTGTGAGAGAAATCAACTTTGTAGTATACTAATTCTTTTACAATATGCATGGCTCAAACACATGGGACAAAACCAACCACAAAATTATTATAAAGTCATCGACTTTCTTATTTACCCTTTTAGTCCGATTTCTTTAGTACTGAGGGCAAGAATTGCAACTTTTCACTTTCAAATGTTTTGGAGGCTATTCTAAAGGAGACAATACTTGGTGAATGGTTTCCTTAAGTGTTTAGTGAAATTTTGCTGGAACTGATGCACCGTCTTTCTCTTGTGAATAATGATTCCAGGGAGAAATAATCTTAGAACCACAGAGTTATAAACATTCGAAGTTGGAGGTATTTAAAAGTCATCCAGGTTAACAACTCACTCGATGCTTTAGGTCAAGTTTCTGTGATGACATTTCAGGTCTTCCACAGACTGGCCCCAACCAACTCTCCATCCAGGTCTCATATTGTTTATACTTGTTTGTAGGAAAGTCAGAGAACTAAATGTCCATTTAAAAGTAATTTCTGGCATGTTTATGTGCTCATGCAAATTACCATCTTATCTCATCAGCATACCAATATCGGTAAGGGAACAAAGAACTTCATTTGGATTTTTATCATCTGAAAATTTCACTTTCACATATAAGTAAGGATATATCTATAATGAAATGCAAAAATCTTCCTTATGCTTTATATCTTAAAATTTCCATGAGTGACTTGGGAGTATAAGTGTAAATTTATTACTGCAACAGAGAAATGTTGTAAAAATTATTGACTGTGAAAGTTGCCATTTTTTTGTGCAAATATTGACTATTAAGGAAATTAAAATAATATGATATAAATGGATTGATTATTATGGAAACTCTAAAAGAATAGATTAGCTAATTTTTGGAAGAACATTATACCCTTTTTGTTCCCCAAACGTGTATTGAAATGAAGTTATAAGGCAGAAAAATGGAAAATAGATTGTGATGCAATTCTACTCTTAATTGAAATATTTGACACTAAACAAAATAACTTTTAAAAACTGTATTTAATTTTAAGTTATTTAATATTATTTAGGTTTCAATGACTTATCTAAATCTAGTGGTCAATTCAGTTCTCATATTAGTTGGAGCATTAGAATTTGATACAATTGATTACTACTTCTTGAAATATTTTCTTCACTTGGATTTCAGGACACCACACATTCTCTTGTTGATAGATACCACCCCTGCCTTTTGCTATTATAAATAAAGCAGCAATTAAGATGTTTATGGACCTAAGTTTTCAATTTTTCGGTAAATAACCAATAGTGGAATTGCTAGATCATAGGTGTATTTGAAAACCTGGTATCGTTTTCCAAAGTGATTGTATCATTAGATCCATTAGATCTAATTGCTTCACATCCTTTTGTTCTAGTCATTTTAATGGTAACCATTCTAGTGGGTGTGTAGTTGTATCTCATGGTTTTAATTTATATTTCACTTGTGACCTATGATATGAAATGTTTTTATTTGAATATCATCTTTTATTTGTATGTCTAGTTTTTTTTTAAGTACTTGTCCGAATTCTTTTGCCCATTTCTAATTGATTTGTCAGTCTTTTTTGTTATTGCTTTGTAAAAGTTATGTTGTTGAATGTGTATATTGTGGATATTTTCTCCCAATATTTCTTTTCTTTTCTTTTTTCTTAACAATGTCTGTTGATGAACAGAAGTTTTTAATTTTCCCAAAGTACAGTTATGATTTTTCTTTTATGTTTAGTGCTATTTAGGTTTGATTTAAGACATTCTTTCCTACATTTCCCATGTACTTCTGGATTCTATTCTGTTCTATTCTATTTTCCTACCTTTATGTCTGTATGACACCATCTTAATTACTGTAGTTTTGTAGTAACTATTAGAATCAAGCAGTGTATTTTCTTCAACTTTGTTCTTTTTTCTCAAGATTGCTTTCCTTACTCTAGGTTCTTTGTATATCTATATAAATTTTAGTATTGGTTTGCCAATTTCTACAAAAAACCTGTTAGGATTTTGACTGGAATTGTGTTGAATCTATAGATCAATATTAGGACAAAAATATCTTTATAATAGTGAGTCTTCTAACCTATTGCTATGGTATACCTTCTTATTTATTTAAGGTTTCTGCAATTTCTTTCAGAATATTCTGTAATGTTCTATAGTTTTCTATATAGTGATCTTCTATGTCTTTTGTTAAGTTTATTGCCAGCTGTTTTGGATTTTTTCCTGCTACTGCAAAATGTACTGATTTAAAAATATTTCAATCTCCATTGTTTGTTGTTTGCATAAACAAATATAATTTGTATGTTAACCTTGTAGCTAAGAGTTGGTAGAATTCATGTATGAGATCTAGTACTTTTTTTGATAGACTCCTATGAATTTTTTAGGTGTAATTTATTTAATTTGCAAATAATGACAGTTCTACTTTTTCTTTTGTAATTTTCATTACTTTTATTTAAGTTTGTTCCCTTACTGTATCAGCTAGAACTCCAGTACAGTGGGAAAAGAAGTGGTGAGAGCAGACATACTTGCTGGGTTTTTTGTGTGCGTGTGAACTTAGTGACAGTGTTTAATATTTTAATGCTGTGAAGTTTGCTGTAGATTTTTTGTAGAAGTCTTCTATCAAATTGAGAATATTTCCTTTTATTTCTAGTTTTCTGAGTTTTTTTAATAAAAAAGACGCAATGCTGGGTTTTGACTAATTCTTCTATTGCATTTATTGAGATTATGTAGTTCTCCCCTTTGTATTATTGGAATTAAGCCCCCTTTTCTTATTTTACTATCCTTTTAACATACTGTTGGTTTGATTTGCTAATATTTTAAGTATTTTCACAGTTATGTTTATGAAAGATATTTGACGGTCATGTTCTTTCCCTGTAATGTCATTGTCAAGTTTTGATTTTAGAGTATTATTGGTTTCAAAACAGGTTGAAAAGTGTTTCCTTTTCCTCTGTTTTCTGAAAGTGTGTGGCTGGTATTGGTGTTTGTTTCCTTTAATGTTTGATAGAATTCATAGAAGCCATCTGGGCAGGAGTTTTCTTTTCAGGAAGTTTTAAAATGATTGATTGAATTTCTTTATCAAAGAAAATGCTATATAGGCTGTCTATTTCTTCTTGTTTTAATTTTGATAAGTTGTGTATGTCAATGAACTTGTCCACTTAATCTACTTCATCAAATGCATTGGTCTAAAGGTGTTAATTATATTTCCTTATTATCTTTTTAATGGCTATAAGATCTGTGTTGATGTACCAGTTTTTATTCTTGATATAGGTAGTTTGTGTTTCTCTCTCTCTTTTTTTAAACTTGATCAAAATTGCTAGGGATTTGTCAATTTTACAATCTTTTCAAAGAACCAAATTTTGTTGATTCTTTCGTTTTTGTTTTCTATTTTATTGATCTTTATTATTTTTAAAAATACTTTTATCTATTTCATTATTTTATTTCTTCTATTTCCTTAGGTAACTTTAATCTTTTTTCTATATCTTCTTAAGGTGATACCATAAGTGGCATCTCACAAAATTTGACATATTGTGTTTTTGTTAGTATTACATTCAAAATATTTTCTAACTTCACTTGTGATTTCTTTGTTGACCTCTAGGTTATTAAGAATTGTATGCTTAATTTCCAAGTATTTGGAGATTTTCTAGATACATTATTGCTGATGAGTTCTACTTAAACTCCTTTGTGGTCAAAAATACTTTGTATGATTTCAATACTTTGAGAAATTTTGAGGCTTATTTGGTGGCTCATCATATGGTCTGTCTTGGTGAATATTCTATGTGCACTTGAGAAGATTGTGAATCCTGTAGCTGCTGGGCATGTTGCATTATTATTTGATTAGGACAAGTTGGTTGATAGTGTTATTCAAAATTTTCTCTAAATTTGCATTGATTGTTTGGTCTAGTTGTTCTATCAATCATTAATAGAGGAATATTAAAGTCTCCAACCATGATTGTGGATCTATCTTTTTCTCCTTTTAAATTTGTTAATTTTTGTTTCATTTACTTTGATGCTCTGTTTTAGGTTCTTATGCATTAAGAATTGCTGTTTTCTTGATAAATTAACCATTTTATTATTATGAAATGCCTTTCCTCGTCTTGAGAGATATTCTTTGTTTTTTTGGGGGGGGGAGTTTTTTAAATTTTCTTTTGAGTTTTTGAATTTTATTTTATTTATTTTTTTATACAGCAGGTTCTTGTTAGTCATCCATTTTATACACATCAGTGTATACATGTCAATCCCAATATCCCAATTCATCACACCCGCCCCCCCTCCCGCCGCTTTCCCCCCTTGGTGATCATACGTTTGTTGTCTACATCTGTGTCTCAATTTCTGTCCTGCAAACCAGTTTATCTGTACCATATTTCTAAGTTCCACCTATATGTGTTAATATACAATATTTGTTTTTTTCTTTCTGACTTACTTCACTCTGTATGACAGTCTCTAGATCCATCCACGTCTCTACAAGTGACCCAATTTCGTTCCTATTTATGGCTGAGTAATATTCCATTGTATATATGTACCACATCTTCTTTATCCATTTGTCTGTTGATGGGCATTTAGGTTACTTCCATGACCTGTCTATTGTAAATAGTGCTGCAATGAATATTGGGGTGCATGTGTCTTTTTGAATTATGGTTTTCTCAGGGTATATGCCTAGTAGTGGGATTGCTGGGTCATATAGTAATTCTATTTTTAGTTTTCTAAGGAACCTCCATACTGTTCTCCATAGTGGCTGTATCAATTTACATTCCCACCAACAGTGCAAGAGGGTTCCCTTTTCCACACACCCTCTCCAGCATTTGTTGTTTGTAGATTTTCTGATGATGCCCATTCTAACTGGTGTGAGGTGATACCTCATTGTAGTTTTGATTTGCATTTCTCTAATAATTAGTGATGCTGAGCAGCTTTTCATGTGCTTCTTGGCCATCTGTATGTCTTCTTTGGAGAAATGTCTATTTAGGTCTTCTGCCCATTTTTGGATTGGGTTGTTTGTTTTTTTAATATTGAGCTGCATGAGCTGTTTATATAATCTGGAGAGAAATCCTTTGTCCTTTGATTCATTTGCAAATATATCTCCCATTCTGAGGGTTGTCCTTTCGTAGAGTGTATGGTTTCCTTTGCTGTGCAAAAGATTTTAAGTTTAATTAGGTCCCATTTGTTTATTTTTGTTTTTATTTCCATTACTCTAGGAGGTGGATCAAAAAAGATCTTGCTGTGAATTATGTCAAAGAGTGTTCTTCCTATGTTTTCCTCTAAGAGTTTTATAGTGTCTGGTCTTACATTTAGGTCTCTAATCCATTTTGAGTTTATTTTTGTGTATGGTGTTAAGGCGTGTTCTAATTTCATTCTTTTACATGTAGCTGTCCAGTTTTTCCAGCACCACTTATTGAAGAGACTGTCTTTTCTCCATTGTATATCCTTGCCTCCTTTGTCATACATTAGTTGACCATAGGTGCGTGGGTTTATCTCTGGGCTTTCTATCTTGTTCCATTGATCTATATTTCTGTTTTTGTGCCAGTACCATATTGTCTTGGTTACTGTAGCTTTGTAGAATAGTCTGAAGTCAGGTAGTCTGATTCCTCCAGCTCCGCTTTTTCCCCTCAAGATTGCTTTGGCTATTCAGGGTCTTTTGTGTCTCCATACAAATTTTAAGGTTTTTTGTTCTAGCTCTGTAAAAAATACCATTGGTAATTTGATAGGGATTGCATTCAATCTGTGATTGCTTTGGGTAGTATAGTCATTTTCACAATATTGATTCTTCCAATCCAAGAACATCGTATGTCTCTCCATCTGTTGCTATCATCTTTAATTTCTTTCATCAGTGTCTTATAGTTTTCGGCATACAGGTCTTTTGTCTCCCTAGGTAGGTTTATTCCTAGATATTTTATTCTTTTTGTTGCAATGGTAAATGGGAGTGTTTCCTTAATTTCTCTTTCAGATTTTTCATCATTAGTGTATAGGAATGCAAGAGATTTCTGTGCATTAATTTTGTATCCGGCAACTTTACCAAATTCATTGATTAACTTTAGTAGTTTTCTGGTGGCATCTTCATGATTCTCTATGTATAGTATCATGTCATCTGCAAACAGTGACAGTTTTACTTCTTCTTTTCCAATTTGTATTCCTTTTATTTCTTTTTCTTCTCTGATTGCCTTGGCTAGGACTTCCAAAACTATGTTGAATAATAGTGGTGAGAGTGGACATCCTTGTCTTCTTCCTGATTTAGAGGAAATGGTTTCAGTTTTTCACCATTGAGAACGATGTTAGCTGTGGGTTTGTCATATATGGCCTCTATTATGTTCAGGTAAGTTCCTTCTATGCCCAATTTCTGGAGAGTTTTTATCATAAATGGGTGTTGAATTTTGTCAAAACCTTTTTCTGCATCTATTGAGATGATCATGTGGTTTTTCTTCTTCAGTTTGTTAATATGGTGTAAAACATTTATTGATTTGTATATATTGAAGAATCCTTGCATTCCTGGGATAACCCCACTTGACCATGGTTTATGATCCTTTTAGTGTGTTGTGGTTTTCTGTTTGCTAGTATTTTGTTGAGGATTTTTGAATCTATATTCATCAGTGATATTGGTCTCTAATTTTCTTTTTTTGTAGTATCTTTGTCTGGTTTTGGTATCAGGGTGATAGTGGCCTCATAGAATGAGTTTGGGAGTGTTCCTTCCTCTGCAAGTCTTTGGAAGAATTTGAGAAGGATGGGTGTTAGCTCTTCTCTAAATGTTTGGTAGAATTCATCTGTGACACCATCTGGTCCTGGACTTTTGTTTGCTGGAAGATTTTTAATCACAGTTTCAATTTCTTTACTTGTGATTAGTCTGTTAATATTTTCTATTTCTTCCTGGTTCAGTCTTGGAAGGTTATACCTTTCTAAGAATTTGTCCATTTCTTCCAGGTTGTCCATTTTATTGGTGTAGAGTTGCTTGTAGTAGTCTCTTAGGATGCTTTGTATTTCTGTGGTGTCTGTTGTAACTTCTCCTTTTTCATTTCTAATTTTATTGATTTGAGCCTCTCCCTCCTTTTCTTGATGAGTCTGGCTAATGGTTTATCAATTTTGTTTATCTTCTCTAAGAAACAGCTTTTAGTTTTATTGATCTTTGCTATTGTTTTCTTTGTTTCTATTTCATTTATTTCTGCTCTGATCTTTATGATTTCTTTCCTTCTGCTAACTTTGGGTTTTGTTTGTTCTTCTTTCTCTAGTTGCTTTAGGTGTAAGGTTAGATCGTTTATTTGAGATTTTTCTTCTTTCTTGAGGTAGGCTTGTATAGCTATAAATTTCCCTCTTAGAACTGCTTTTGCTGCATCCCACAGGTTTTGGATCATTGTGTTTTCATTGTCATTTGTCTCTAGGTATTTTTTTATTTCCTCTTTTATTTCTTCAAGATCTCTTGGTTATTTAGTAACGTGTTGTTTAGCCTCCATGTGTTTGTGTATTTTACGTTTTTTTCCCCCTGTAGTTGACTTCTAATCTCATAACTTTGTGGTCAGAAAACATGCTTGATATGATTTCAATTTTCTTAAATTTACTGAGGCTTGATTTGCCACCCAAGATGTGATCTATCCTGGAGAATGTTCCGTGGGCACTTGAGAAGAAAGTGTAATCTGCTGTTTTTGGATGGAATGTCCTATAAATATCAGTTAAATCTATCTGGTCTATTGTGTCATATAAAGCTTCTGTTTCCTTATTTATTTTCATTTTGGATGATCTGTCCATTGGTGTAAGTGAGCTGTTAAAGTCCCTCACTATTATTGTGTTACTGTCGATTTCCTCTTTTATAGCTGTTAGCAGTTGCCTTATGTATTGAGGTGCTCCTATGTTGGGTGCATATATATTTATAATTGTTATATCTTCTTCTTGGATTGATCCCTTGATTATTATGTAGTGTCCTTCCTTGTCTCTTGTAACATTCTTTATTTTAAAGTATATTTTACCTGATATGAGTATTGCTACTCCAGCTTTCTTTTGAGTTCCATTTGCATGGAATATCTTTTTCCAACCGCTCACTTTCAGTCTGTGTGTGTCCCTAGGTCTGAAGTGGGTCTCTTGTAAACAGCATATATATGGGTCTTGTTTTTGTAACCATTCAGCAAGCCTGCGTCATTTGGTTGGAGCATTTAATCCATTCACGTTTAAGGTAATTATCGATATGTATGTTCCTATTTCCATTTTCTTAATTGTTTTGGTTTTGTTTTTGTGGTCATTTTCTTCTCTTGTGTTTCCCACTTAGAGAAGTTTCTTTAGCATTTGTTGTAGAGCTGGTTTGGTGGTGCTGAATTCTCTTAGCTTTTGCTTGTCTGTAAAACTTTTGATTTCTCCATTGAATCTGAATTAGATCCTTGCAGAGTAGAGTAATCTTGGTTGTACGTTCTTTCCTTTCATCACTTTAAGCATATCATGCCACTCTTTTCTGGCTTGTAGGGTTTCTGCTGAGAAATCAGCTGTTAACCTTATGGGAGTTCCCTTGTATGTTATTTGTCATTTTTCCCTTGCTGCTTTCAATAATTTTTCTTTGTCTTTAATTTTTGGCAATTTGATTACTATGTGTCTTGGCGTGTTTCTCCTTGGGTTTACCCTGTATGGGACTCTCTGTGCTTCCTGGACCTGGGTGGCTATTTCCTTTCCCATGTTAGGGAATTTTTCAACTATAATCTCTTCAAATATTTTCTCGGGTCCTTTCTCTCTCTCTTCTCCTTCTGGGACCCCTATAATGCGAATATTGTTGCGTTTAATGTTGTCCCAGAGGTCTTTAGGCCGTCTTCATTTCTTTTTATTCTTTTTTCTTTATTCTGTTCTGCAGCAGTGAATTCCACCATTCTGTCTTCCAGGTCACTTATCCGTTCTTCTGCCTCAGTTATTCTGCTATTGATTCCTTCTAGTGTATTTTTCATTTCAGTTATTGTATTGTTCATCTCTGTTTGTTTGTTCTTTAATTCTTCTCGATCTTTGTTAAACATTTCTTGCATCTTCTCGATCTTTGCCTCCATTCTTTTTCCGAGGTCTTGGATCATCTTCACTATCATTATTCTGAATTCTTTTTCTGGCAGGTTGCCTATCTCCACTTCATTTAGTTGTTTTTCTGGGGTTTTATCCTGTTCCTTCATCTGGTACATAGCCCTCTGCCTTTTCATCTTGTCTGTCTTTCTGTAAGTGTGGTTTTTGTTCCACAGTCTGCAGAATTGTAGTTCTTCTTGCTTCTGCTGTCTGCTCTCTGGTGGATGAAGCTATCTAAGAGGCTTGTGCAAGTTTGCTGCTGGGAGGGCCTGGTGGTGGGTAGAGCTGGCTGTTGCTCTGGTGGACAGAGCTCAGTAAAACTTTAATCCACTTGACTGCTGATGGGTGGGGCTGGGTTCCTTCCCTGTTGGTTGTTTGGCCTGAGGCGACCCAACACTGGAGCCTACCTGGGTTCTTTGGTGGGGCTAATGGTGGATTCTGGGAGGGCTCACACCAAGGAGTACTTCCCAGAACTTCTGCTGCCAGTGTTCTTGTCCTCACGGTGAGACAGAGTCACCCCTCGCCTCTGCAGGAGACCTTCCAACACCAGCAGGTCGGTCTGGTTCAGTCTCTCTTGGGATCACTGCTCCTTCTCCTGGGTCCCGATGCACACACTACTTTGTGTGTGCCCTCCAAGAGTGGAGTCTCTGTTTCCCCCAGTCCTGTCAAAGTCCTGCAACCAAATCCTGCTAGCCTTCAAAGTCTGATTCTCTAGGAATTCCTCCACCTGTTGCCAGACTCCCAGGTTCAGAAGCCTGACATGGGGCTAAGGACATTACTCCAGTGAGCAGACATCTGTGGTATAACTGTTCTCCAGTTTGTGAGTCACCCACTCAGCAGTTATGGGATTTGATTTTATTGTGATTGCACCCCTCCTACCATCTCATGTGGCTTCTCCTTTGTCTTTGGATGTGGGGTATCTGTTTTGGTGAGTTCCAGTGTCTTCCTGTTGATGACTGTTCAGCAGTTAGTTGTGATTCCGATGTTCTCACAAGAGGGAGTGAGAGCACGTCCATCTACTCTGCCATCTTGAAAAAAATATATTTTTTGTTTTAAAGTCTCCTCTGCCTGTATTAATTGAATCATACCAGTTTTCTTTTGAATAATGTTTTAATAGTATATGTATTTCCATTTTTTCTTTTAACCCATCTGTGTCTTTATACTTAAGATATGTTTCTTGTAAACAGTATGTAGTTGGGTTTTTAAAAAATCCATTCTGAAAATCTGTGCCTTCTTATTGAAGTGTTTACTGTATTAAAATTTAGTATACTTATGGATCTGTCTGGGTTTAAGTCCATCACTCTGTTTTAGTTTCCTACTTGTTATTCTTTTCCCCCCCTCATATTCAGGTTTTTATTTATTTTCACCAGTCATCCCTCTGAGACTTCCAGTTTTAGAACTATGTTTTATATGTTCCAAGCTCTTGGCCCCTGTTGTTATTATGCATATCACAGAACAGTCACTGAACCACTGGGCAACTAAGCCCAGGTTCTTGGTAGGCATTTTTCCTCTTATATTTCTATCAAAATGTAACTTGTATCTACATTTTGTTCTGTGACAATGGTCAGTTTTTATGGTCCTCTTTTACCAGTTGGGTAGCTTTATACTGGACCCTTATTTTTTAAAAAATATCTTTATTGGAGTATAATTGCTTTACAATGTTGTTAGTTTCTGCTGTACAACAAACAAAGTGAATCAGCTCTATGTATACATACATCCCCATATCCCCTTCCTCTTGAGTCTCCCTCCCACCCTCCCTATCCCACCCCTCTAGGTGGTCACAAAGCACCAAGCTGGTCTCCCTGTGCTATGCAGCAGCTTCCCACTAGCTGTCTATTTTAGATTTGGTAGTGTATATATGTCAATGCCACTCTCTCACTTTGTCCCAGCTTCCCCTTCCCCATCTGTGTCCTCAAGTCCGTTCTCCATCTGCATCTTTATTCCTGCCCTGCCACTAGGTTCATCAGTACCGATTTTTAGATTCCATATATGGGCATTAGCATATGGTATTTCTCTTTCTGACTTACTACACTCTGTATGACAGACTCTATGTCCATCCACCTCATTACAAATAACTAAATGTCATTCTTTTTTATGGCAGAGTAATATTCCATTATTATGTATATGTGTCACATCTTCTTTACCTATTCATCTGTGAATGGGCATTTAGGTTGCTTCTATGTCCTGACTATTGTAAATAGTGCTTCAATGAACATTGTGGTACATGTATCTTTTTGAATTATGGTTTTTTCAGGGTGTATGTCCAGTAGTGGGATTGCTGGGTCGTATGATAGTTCTATTTTTAGATTTTTAAGGAACCTCCATACTGTTCTCCATAGTGGCTGTATCAATTTACATTCCCACCAACAGTGCAGGAGGGTTCCCTTTTATCCACACCGTCTCCAGCATTTATTGTTTGTAGATTTTTTGATGATGGCCATTCTGACTGGTGTGAGATGATATTTCATTGTAGTTTTGATTTGCATTTCTCTAATGATTAGTGATGTTGAACATTCTTTCATGTGTTTGTTGGCAATCTGTATGTCTTCTTTGGAGAAATCTCTATTTAGGTCTTCTGCTCATTTTTGGATAGGATTGTTTGTTTTTTGGATATTGAGCTGCATGAGCTACTTGTGGATTTTGGAGATTAATCCTTTGTCAGTTGCTACATTTGCAAATATTTTCTCCCATTCTGAGTGTTGTCTTTTCATCTTGTTTATGGTTTCCTTTGCTGTGCAAAAGCTTTTAAGTTTCATTAGGTCCCATTTGTTTATTTTTGAATTTATTTCCATTACTCTAGGAGGTAGGTCAAAAAAGATCTTGCTGTGATTTATGTCAAAGAGTGTTCTGCCTATGTTTTCCTGTAAGAGTTTTATAGTGTCTAACCTTACATTTAGGTCTTTAATCCATTTTGAGTTTATTTTTGTGTATGGTGTTAGGAAGTGTTCTAATTTCATTCTTTTACATGTAGCTGTCCAGTTTTCCCAGCAGCACTTATTGAAGAGGTGTCTTTTCTCCATTGTATATTCTTGCCTCCTTTGTCCAAGATAAGGTGACCATATGTGTGTGGCTTTATCTCTGGGCTTTCTATCCTGTTCTTTTGATCTATATTTCTGTTTTTGTGCCAGTACCATACTGTCTTGATTACTGTAGCTTTGTAGTGTAGTCTGAAGTCAGGGAGCCTGATTCCTCCAGCTCCGTTTTTCTTTCTCAAGATTGCTTTGGCTATTTGGGGCCTTTGGTGTTTCCAAACAAATTGTAAATTTTTTTGTTCTAGTTCTGTGAAAAATGCCATTGGTAATTTGATAGGGATTGCATTGAATCTGTAGTTGCTTTGACTAGTATAGTCTTTTTCACAACGTTGACTCTTCTATCCAAGAGCATGGTATATCTTTCCATCTGTTTGTTTCATCTTTGGTTTCTTTCATCAGTGTCTTATAGTTTTCTGCATACAGGTCTTTTGTCTCCTTAGGTAGGTTTATTCCTAGGTATCTTATTCTTTTTGTTGCAATGGTAAATTGGAGTGTTTCTTTAATTTCTCTTTCTGATTTTTCATTGTTAGTGTATAGGAATGCAAGAAATTTCTGTGCATTAATTTTGTATCCTGCTACTTTTCCAAATTCATTGATTAGCTCTAGCAGTTTTCTGATGGCATCTTTAGGATTTTCTATGTGTAGTATCATGTCATGTGCAGGCAGTGGCAGTTTTACTTCTTCTTTTCCAGTTTGTATTCTTTTTATTTTTTTTTTCTTCTCTGATTGCTGAGACTAAAATTTTCAAAACTATGTTGAATAATATTGGTGAGAGTGGGCACCCTTTTCTTGTTCCCAATCCTAGAGCAAACGCTTTCTCTTTTGCACCATTGAGAATGATGTTGGCTGTGGGTTTGTCATATATGACTTTTATTATGTTGAGGTAGGTTCCCTCTATGCCCACTTCTGGAGAGTTTTTATCATAAATGGGTGCTGAATTTTGTCAAAAGCTTTTTCTTCATCTATTGAGATGATCATATGGATTTTGTCCTTCAGTTTGTTAATATGGTGTATCACATTGATTAATTTGCATAGTTTGATGAATCCTTGCATTCCTGGGATAAATCCCACTTGATCATAGTGTATGACCCTTTTAATGTGTTGTTGAATTCTGTTTGTTAGTATTTTGTTGAGGATTTTTACATCTATATTCATCAGGGATATTAGCCTGTAATTTTCTTTTTTTGTGACATCTTTGTCTCGTTTTGGTGTCAGGGTGGTGGTGGCCTCATAGAATGAGTTTGGGAGTTTTCCTCCCTCTGCTATATTTTGGAAGAGTTTGAGAAGGATGGGTGTTAACTCTTCTCTAAATGTTTGATAGAATTCACCTGTGACACCATCTGGTCTTGGACTTTTGTTTGTTGGAAGATTTTTAATCACAGTGTCAATTTCAGTGCTTGTGTTTGGTCTGTTCATGTTTTCTATTTCTTCCTCATTCAGTCTTGGGAGGTTGTCCTTATCTAAGAATTTGTGCATTTCTTCCATGTTGTCCATTTTATTGGCATATAATTCCTTGTAGCAGTCTCTCATGATCCTTTGTATTTCTGTGGTGTAAGTTCTTACTTCTCCTCTTTCATTTCTAATTCTGTTTATTTGAGTCTTCTCCCTTTTTTTCTTGATTAGTCTTGCTAATGGTTTATTAAATTTGTTTATCTTCTCAAAGAATGGACCCTTATTTTAAGTAATGAATTTGGCTGTGGAGCCCCACCATGTTTGGGAGTAATTTTAGTTCCAATCCCCTTCAGGAGTTTAATTCCATTGCCTACTTTCAGATGTGGAACCCAGGAAGTTGTCTTTACCTCTACCTACTGCTTTTCATTTTTGTTACTTTCCAGGTATGTAAAGGTATTAATTTTGTATTTTAGAAAGGTTACATCTTTATAATGTTTCTTTTTAAATTTTATCAGCTCTTTTTGGAATATCAGTGACAGGTAGCTGAATATGTGTATATTTGCTGCATGTGTATGTGCATGAATGTGTGCCTATGTGCATGTGTGTAGGTGTGCGTGTGTGTGTGAGTGTATGTAGCTCACAGAGAATTTACCATGCAATCTTGACTGGAAGTCTTGTTTCTTTATGTATAAGATAGGGATAATAATATTTCACTTATAAGTTCATTGCAAACTTTAAATGATGTAAGGTATGTAGCATGCTTGGCAAGATGCCTGGCATATAAAAAGACCCAGTAAATAGTATGGAGCATTTTACTATGAAATAGAGTTACTCAGTTATTGTAAAATGGTAGATAAGAGCATGAGTAGATAAAAATTGCATCAGGTTCTGAAAAGTGCATTTGAATATGTTTTTAGACAACCTCTTTCTGAGAGTAGAAAGTGTGGTGGGGGGGGTTCTTGCTTTGGTCTATGAATATTTTTGGAAAAGAATTAATCTCCTGGACATCCATTAGTGAAAGGCAGTCTTGGGAGACAATTCTCCATGATATTTTGTGCTTCTACTCGTTTGCAAAGTTAGTCACTGGATGCCCTTTATTTTGATATTTTCAAGGATGTTTGTCCAGCATCCACTGAACAGCTCTACAAACTGCTATCTATTATCAGCTCAATTTAGATAGAGAATTTCTGCATTCTCCTTGATTAATTTTTCATGTACTTCACCCTCAAAAGGGAACTCTAATATTCCAGGCCTTCACAGGTCCCATCAAATGGTAGAAATAAAACAGTATCCTTAGGGACTGTCAGTATTAAGCTCAAAGGCATATGCTACCTGGCCTGGGCAGCAGAATTCTTGCCAGTATTACCCATCTAAGCACTATGATCTCTTTTGAGCCTGCCCTTCAGTGGAAGTAAATCTTTAGGGGACATCAAAACATATTATTTCCCCAAAGTAGGCATCCTGTTTCTCTAAGATTTCTCTTGTAGTTCCCTTTACTTCCCCAAACTCCTATACAACTGCAGATGATCTGTAGATATAGGGTTGTAGTGGACATTGGGATTCTCTCACCAACATCCATTTCATGCTTCCTCAAAACTGTGGAACTGCCATGTGGTTTGGTTGGGATTACACTAAGCTGCTTCTCACCCTGTAACCTTCGTCTTCTCCTAAATACTCCATATACATTTCTGAGTTAGAGAAGAAGGGTAATGAATTTTCAGAACAATGTATATGTTAAAATTTTTTTGGGTAAACCTTGGGCAATGTCAAATTGCTTTTTCTGCTTTAGTCACAGCTTTTCAGATCTCTTTGATTTGATCCCTCTAGAAGCTCAGAATTCTAAGAAACACTCTCCTCTTTTTAAATACATTTTATTGTGACAAAAGCTCTCAGAGCTGTCTCTTGTGTGCAGCTGTCTCCTATTTGAAACATTTGCTTGATAGTATTTTTCTACCTCTGTTTCAGCAATAATTTCATAGGAACATTAGTTGTCAATTCTCCATTCTCACTCTCTTTGACAACCCCTCCCTCCAGCATTGACTCCTTGGTGTTGAGATGTACTATGAGGAGCCACTGGCAGACAGTTGATGGATTATTTCTTTTTTGTTCTCACCTTACAATGATCATTGAACTTGTTTTCCTAGATGAAAGTGGAGCTGCCTCTGCAAGCAATTAAGTTGTCTTAAGCAAACAAATGTAGAGACTGGAATTTCCACGTGGCACAGTGTTTCACATTTACTGCATCTGGGGTTTGAGAAAAATCACACGTTAAAGCAATATGAAATGAGTTTTACAGAACTGATAGGGATTTAGTATTGTATAGAAAATCAAGTAGAGTAAACTACTGAGAAATCAAAAGTAAGTAAGTGTAAGAAAAAATTATATGGTGGAATAGGGAGGAGAAATGAAAATAAGAAGCAAGTAAGGCCTTTTAGGAGTGATAAAAAAGGAGAAAATATCAAGATTACAACTGTGTTTTATAAACACAGATTCTTCTTAGGACCTCCATTTGGACAATGAGGACAGTCAGAATTCTGCTTTCCAATTATAAAATATATTTTACTTTTATTTCTCTAGAGCACTTTTTGTTCCTTTACAATAATATTTTAGAAACATAATTTTAGAAAGAACTTACTCTCGATTTTTACCTATGTGATGAACGTCCTGAAAGATGTTAACGCATTGCTGTTGTTGTTGAGCCTGAAAGTATGTCTCTCAAAGTTGATAGGTTACACTTAGGAAACAGATGATACAAAGAAGCTGGCACACAACAGTAGAAAATAAATCAACGTAACCACTATACATTTTCTGACCCAGATACGAAATGATTACTGGTTTACTTAAGAGACAACTCTCTAGTCATTTTTGTCACTTTTCTGAATGACGACACACACATAAATTATACCTGTTCTTATTTATTGATACTGGCAGAAGAATAAATGTCAGTTTGTACAAAATAAATGTCCAAACAAGTCCCCCCTTTCTGATGATCTTTTTACATAGTGATTACAAATACATATTTCAAGTTTGATGACCTTGAAGGAATTCTTGGTAAGATTAGCAAGGCAGAGGAAGGTTGCCAAAACAAATAGACATTATGAGGAGATTTATAGGCACCTAGGGAAGAAAATTCTTGGCACTTTTAGTCAAACAGTTATACAGAACCAAGAAACAACAAAACTGTCAGTAGTAAATAGTGTGTTCAAAATTTAACATTCCAAAAAGGAGCAAAAGGACCTTGTGAATGGAGGAGAAAGATTGAAGGAAAATTAAATTGTAATAGAATATGAACGGATTTTGAGAATGTTGGCTTGCAATTTCCATTCTTATCCATTATGAAGTTAACATTTTATGGCAATAGAACTAATTTTATTTTTTTAAAAAGATGTTTCCTCTCTTCTGAAAATAAATATTTATTTTGTAAAATTAGAATTTGAAACACTGGTAAAATAACAATAAAATCTGAGCCTTAACAATATCTGATGATGTGGGAATGCTGAGTTGACCCTAGGGGAGAATTAACTCCTGAGAAATAGCAATAACTAGGAAGATCAGGAAGATCTGCAAGCCAGTGTAGGATAGGGCTGCAGAATAACGGAGTAGGACCAGGAAAGGGACTTTGAGTCAGAGTATTCAGGTTGGAGTGAAAACTCTGTTAATTACTCAGTATATATACTTACTTTAGAAAAGTCCATTAACATACCTGAGTCTCAGGTTCATCATGCATGAATGTGATTATTATATTGCCTTTTCCACTTGTGAGGATTATGGATAAAGTTAATTTTTAATTTCCATCAGGGACTACAGTTCATTGCTCCTAGGCCTTTTTAACCATCCCTCATATGTTGACGTTCTTCCTTCCTTATTCAGAAAAATTCTGTGACCTGTCATTATAATGACTCCCTTTCATATGCTCTCAACTCCTTTCCTCCTTTTGTTCCTTCCAGTGTGTTTGGCAAAACCACCAGCCTGGTTATATTTAACTCTCGACATGCTTTGCACCTGCATTCGTGAAACTGAATGTAGCTGGGGAAACACAAAATCATGAGGGGTGATTTCACTTTAACTTCATGTCCATTAATTTCAAGTAAGCTTTTAGTGTTTCTATGATAATCATACTGGATTTTAATTTGATTTCCAGTTAGATTTTGGAACTATGATTATGTTAATGTCATAAAATTTTAACTTCATAAAAAGAATGTTATTTTCATTTTTTATTGTCTTTAAGAGTTTCTTTATGATGGGAATTATTTGTTCTTTAATGTTTGGTAGACTTCATCTGTGAAACTGTCTGGGCTTTGTGTGTGTGTGTGTGTGTGTGTGTGTGTGTGTGTGTGTAGATTTTGAACTATCATTTTATATTTTAAAATGATTAGAGATCTTTTAAAGTTTTTTATTTCTTCTTACATTCAGTTTTATAAGTACCATTTTTCTAGGAGGTGGTGAATTTCAGTTGCGTGTTCAATTTGGATAGCATAAAATTGTGCATAGTATTCTTATTTGTTTGAATACCTACTCTATCTATAATATGTCCCTTTTCCCTTTCTAATATTATTTAATTTTACTTTCTGTCCTATTTTTTGTGATCAATTTTGCCAGATTGAGTATTTTATGTGTCTTCAAATATTCAATATTAACATTGGTCTCCCATGTTTCAAACAATATTTCTTTAAAACATTAATTTTTACTTTTATCTCTCCTATTTCCTTAAGTTTTTCTGTGTTTTTTATAACTTAAGGTTAGTGTTTTGTTGTCTAATTTTTCATTTCCATTTTCTAATAGATGTAATTAAGGTTATAATTTTTACTCTAAGTACTGCTTTGGCTATATACCACTATATAGGATATGTATCATATTTGGTACCATTTAATTATAAGTGTTTTCTAATTGTATTGTGATTTCATCTTTAACCCCTGAGTTTTTAAGGAATGCATTAATTTCTCTAAATATATATATTTTAAAAGTGATTTCTTTTTAAAATTAATTTCCAACTTAATTGCATCTATCAGAGAACATGGACTATGTATACTAATTCTCTGATATATATTGAGATGAGTTTGATGGCTCAACCTGTTTCATTTTCTGAAATATTCCAGTGCTTGAGAGAAAATGATTCATCTCTCTTGGGAACAGAGTTCGGCATATTATCTGTGGATCCAGTTTACTAATTGTGTTGCTTATTTTTTTGTCAGCTTATTGTATCAACTACTGAGAAAATATGTGGAAATTTCCCACTTTGATGGTGGACTTATCAATATTTTCATGTTTTTGTGTTAACAGAGCTTTATATATTTTGAACCTATGTTATTAAATGCATTCTTATTAATTGCACTTATTATCATTATGCCAAGTCTTCCTTGTCCTAAAGAATGTTTTCTGTTTTACAGTCCATTTTTTTCGGATTAATATAGATTTATTTTTAAAGATATTTTGCTATAATATTTTTCTATTACTTTAAATTTTTTCTGTGTATTTTAGGTTTATCTCTTATAAAGTAGACTCTAAAAATGAAACCAGTTCATTTGCAAATTATGGATATATTTTAAAATTTATTCCTATAGTTTCATTTATGTTTTCTATTGTCCTATTTTCTCTTTTATTATTTATTTCCTTTTTTCCCAATTAATTCAGGAGTTAAAAGGACTTCACTTTTCTCATATCTAATACCTTATATTTGTCCTCTGGATCATTAAAGCTCAGACTCTGCTATCCTAGATACCTGTCAATGACTTCAGGAAAACTGAAACTTTATTCTAGTTTAAACCCCTCATTCTATTTCATTTTTATTGCTTAGACATCTCTCTCTCTCCCTCTCTGTATCATCTATTTATTTTGGTGTTTGTGAATTTCCTTTATGGTTTTGCTACTTCAGCTCTATATTTATAAGTTTTTAAAAAATCATATTTTATTCTGAATTTATAAGTTTTTAGTACTGAGATTTTTTTTTAGGAAATATAGTTCTCAATATTACCCCAAGTAGAAATATTTCTTAAAGAGTTAATTTTTGTTTTTGTAACATTTTTTTCATACATAGCAATTATTTCTATGTTTCATCTCATGAAATACCTTTCATGTCTATCATTTGTGTTTGATTGCCTTTCTTCACTTTTCCATGATCCTTTTGTGTGAGTTGCTAAATCCCATTATCCATCTTACTTATTACCTTTCTACAGTGATTTTTCAGATTCCTTTCTTTGTCTCTTTCAGCTTATCTTTGCTGTGTTGCCCATTTGCCTTTCCCTCAAACTCTTGTATGTAATCTCATCATGTCTCTCTCCCTCCCTCTCTCTCTCTCTTTCACTCTTAATGGAATCTGCATTTTCTTTTATGTTGTTGTTGCTGAAAAATAATTGCAGGTTGATTCTCTTTGAGTACCATCACTCTTTCCTTGGGAATCTTTTGAATCTTTTCTTTGGAGCCCAAATAGTAAGGTAAGTTTATATTAGCCATTTGGTCATCTTTGGCAAGTGGAGATGAAGAGGATAGGAAGCTGGCAGCACAAGTCATTGCTGTAATAGAACTCTGCTTTTGCAGGCTTATATTTGTGTTTATTAATTCATTTATTTTTACCCTGCCTCTGGGCACATGTTCTGCTAAAGTGGAGGATTATTCTATTCCATTGAGGGAATACATCATTGTTCTCCTAAGTCATAGTGTCTCAGCTATTTTACAAAAATTCTGATTAGGAAATACATTCAATATACAGACTTTCTCTTTGGTGAACATGGGAGACACTGCTAGTTACTTACTCAGTATTTGTTTAGCCATTCACTCATTAACAGAACTTTGATTCTGTTCAGAGGGGCAATAGGTCCAGATAAACGCCCTCTCTCCCAGCCTCTCTTGCAGCTAGTGGTTGCCATATGCCACATTAGGTTGAATCATATGCTATATTTATTTTGTATGTAAGCATAATTGATTATGAACAATAATTATGTGACCAAACCTAATATTTTTTTATATCTGTATTAGAATATAATTGCTTTACAATGTTGTGTTAGTTTCTGCTGTACAATAAAGTGAATTAGCTATATGTATACATATATCCCCATATACCCTCCTTCTTGAGCCTCCTTCCCACCCTACCTATCCCACTCCCCTAGGTCATCACAAAGCATTGAGCTGATCTCCCTGTGCTATGCAGCAGATTCCCATTAGCCATCCATTTTACATTTGGTAGTGTATATATGTCAATGTTACTATCTCACTTCGTCCCAGCTTCCCCTTCCCACTCTGTGTTCTCAAGTCCATTCTCTACGTCTGCATCTTTATTCCTGCCTTGCCACTAGGTTCATCAATACCACTATTTTAGATTCCATGTAT
This sequence comes from Eubalaena glacialis, assembly GCF_028564815.1. Lineage (NCBI taxonomy): Eukaryota > Metazoa > Chordata > Mammalia > Artiodactyla > Balaenidae > Eubalaena > Eubalaena glacialis. The sequence continues at coordinate 47,821,482 of NC_083725.1, read as the reverse complement.
ATGTGTTAGCATATGTATTTGTTTTTCTCTTTCTGACTTACTTCACTCTGTATGACAGTCTCTAGGTCCATCCACCTCATTACTAACAACTCAATTTCATTCCTTTTTATGGCTGAGTAATATTCCATTGTATATATGTGTCACATCTTCTTTATCCATTCACCTGTCGATGGACCTTTAGGTTGATTCCATGTCCTGGCTATTGTAAATAGTGGTTCAATGAACATTGTGGTACATGACTCTTTTTGAATTATGGTTTTCTCAGGGTATATGCCCAGTAGTGAGATTGCTGGGTCATATGGTAGTTCTTTTTTTAGTTTTCTAAGGAACCTCCATACTGTTCTCCATAGTGGCTGTATCAATTTACATTCCCACCAACAGTGCAGGAGGGTTCCCTTTTAGGAGATATGTTGTGCTTGCTTGTTTTCTCAACCTTCTGTCCTCTGCCATTTTCCCTCACTTATTCTTCTGTGGTCTTTAACCCCATAATTGGCATTGCAGTTGCACAAAGCCTGGACTGCATACCTCTGGATGTTGTTACATTAGAAAAATAAGCTTCTGTTTAGTTAGTCTAGCCCCTCTCCTGCCCTAATCATTGCTCTTGCTGATGATGACTCATAGCTAAGAAAATGGCTCCAAATAAATTTGGCTGGTTTCCTGTCTATAGGCACTCTCTCTTACCTCTAGTCCTCAGCTCTCCAGATTGAGGGGTGGGGGGATTCATTCTTGGATTGAAATGAACTTGTGATACTATTAGAAAGGCACATGCTCAGAGAACAACAAAGAAAGACTGTTCTTTTTGTTTCTCTATCCAGACACAGGAGAGGCTTTTGCATGCAGTGATTTGTATGGAGGGAAAGACCCCCAACTACACCTGCCAATGTCCCAAACCATTGGCCATTTAAATCAGAAGATAGAAGAAATGATTCAGATTTATTTCATTTACTTCCAGAGACACTTCACTGCTGCCTTTGAGAGAAGAGCTCCTGTTGGATCCTATGTATCAAGCCTAATCTGGAATATGACAGATATATTTGGGGATTAACGGGCTGTAGTATGCATGCAGCTGGCTCTGCTCCTGAATTAAGGGCTAAGAGCATGGTAATAGCTACCCTTAATTAAGTTCCTACCTTGTGCCAGATACTGTGCTAAGCAACTGATATGTATTAACTCTTTTAGTTCCTATAACAATAGCTAGGTTGTATTATTAAGAGCCTCATTTCCCAGATGAAGCAACTGAGACAGTGAGAGTTTAAATAATTTGCCCAATGTCACCTGGTTAGAATGAGGCTGAGTTGGGATGGAACTTTGGCAGCTGGACTCCATAGTCTGTGCTATCATCCATGACCTCTTGGCTGCTTCTTCTGACCCTTGTATAGAGTTGTCTCCCTGGAATTTTGAACCATGCAAGGAAAGAAGCTGTGATGAGAGAGAGAGAAGAGAAACAAAGAAAAGGAAACAAACATGAGCTATTGGAGAGGAAAAGATATTACTGAAGAGGGTACCAGGACACAAATACAAGACTCTCCCCACCCTGATGCTCTGATTTTATCCTAGTGTGGACTATACCCAGAAAAAATTATCCACTTTTACTTCTCTGAGGTTTTTCAGTTTCAGGCAGGGATGTGTAATTTTTTTCTCCTACTGCCATCTTTCCATCAAAAATCTGAGACCTTTCTCTGAGGCTTGGTCCTACTTTGGTTTCTGTGAAGCAGCATGGTGCCATAGAAAGCTTGATTCTCTGAAGTCAAACAGGCTTGGATTTGTATCCTTTTCAGCTACTTACTAAGTTGTCTGATCTCTGTGACCTGGGTAAATTACTTAATTGCTCTCAGCCTTTGTCTCCTTCTTCATCTCCTGGGAATATTAATTGTTAGACCATGGCCTTATTCATTCAGTCAACAAATCTGTATTGATTGCCTGTTTTGTGCTGGTCACTGTAGGTAATGTTTTGTCACAAGTAGATATTAAATAATATATTATCTTATCCTCAGTGAATTTACAATCTAGTGGCGAAGACAGATAAGTAAACAACCACCGCTCCTGTGGGCAGTGCTAAGACTGGTGTGAATACAGGCTGCTGTGGTGAGGATTATGGAGCACCTAGCCTGTGAAAGGCTCTCAGCAAATGTAGGTGCTCCTTCATTTCTAACATTTCCTCCCTTATTCTGCTGCCAACCCTTCTGTATACATGTATGGGTTTATTTCAGAGAGCCTAGGATGTCTTTTTACCTTTAATGTGTGATGTGGCTCTGAGGTGATGCTGTTTAATGATCTTTAAATGCCAAATGAGGTGATTTGTGTCATGTGCAGTTTGCACCTTGGGCACCTATTCTTCTTATCACTCTTCATGTGTTATTTAACACATTAACCTTAAATTTTCTCTAAAAGAAAAAAATCTGAGAATTCAAGAGAAAGCTATAACAAGAAAATCTTAAAAATTTTTGGGAGTATGAAATCAAATAAGTTTGGGGTTGTTTTGCATTCTTGTTGCTTTCCTATTATACTTACAGAATTACTTACTATGGTTTTTATGGGCTGCCTCCCAGTCACCCCACTTCAAGTCTTAAATGTGAAAAATGTGGGAATTTGAGATTAGTTTCTCCCAGAATTGACATTAGATTTAGACACTTCTGGGTTCTTGTGTTTTGTTGCCAAAACAGACTCCCCAGTATTACAGGTAAATACATATGGCCTCATGTACTTGTTCTGAATCAGTATGAAAATAGTCTAACATCCAGGATGTTGCCCACAGAGATCAGGAAGAAGTTTTTACTAAAAAAAATATTTTTTTCCTATCACTCTTTAGGTGAGCCTTCATTCTGCAAAACAATGAGATTGAGGGTGTATGTGGAGTGTAATAGATCTATTTTTTTCTACTATTTTAAAAATAATTTTTATTGGAGTAGAGTTGATTTACAATGTTGTGTTGGTTTCAGGTGTACAGCAAAGTGAATCAGTTATACATATACATATATCTACTGTTTTTCAGATTCTTTCCCCATATAGGTCATTATAGAGTATTGAGTAGAGTTACCTGTGCTATAGAGTATGTCCTTGTTAGTTACTTATTTTATGTATAGTAGTGTGTATATGTCAATCCTGATCTCCCAATTTATCCCTCCCACTCTTCCCCTCAGTAACCATAAGTTTGTTTTCTACATCTGTGACTCTATTTCTGTTTTGTAAATACATTTGTACCATTTTTGTAAATATATTTGTACCATTTTTAAAAATACATTTGTACCATTTTTTTAGATTCCACATATAAGAGATATCATATGATATTTGTCTTTCTCTGTCTGACAGAGGTGACAGTATGACAATCTGTAGGTCCATCCATGTTGCTGCAAATGGCATTATTTCATTCTTTTTTTTAATGGCTGAATAATATTCCATTGTATACATGTACCACATCTTCTTTATCCACTCCTCTGTCGATGGACATTTAGGTTGTTTCCATGCCTTGGCTATTGTAAATAGTGCTGCATTGAACATTGTGGTGCATGTATCTTTTCAAATTATGTCTTTCTCCAGATATATGCCCTGGAGCAGGATTGCTGGATCATATGGTAGTTCTATATTTAGTTTTTTAATGAACCTCCATATTGTTCTCCATAACGGTTGTACCAATTTACATTCCCACCAACAATGTAGGAGGGTTTCCTTTTCTTCACACCCTCTCCAGCATTTATTGTTTTGATGATGGTCATTCTGATGGTGTGAGGTGATACCTCATTGTAGTTCTGATTTACATTTCTCTAATAATTAGAGATGTTGAGCATCTTTTTATGTGTTTTTTTGCCATCTGTATGTCTTCTTTGGAGAAATGTCTATTTAGATTAATGTTTATGAAAGGGGAGAGCTAAATTCTTTTAGCTTAGAAAATAAAAGGAGGTGAATATTATAGGAAAAATTAAGTGTATAGGTGGACTAGGGGAGGATGAAGGAAATGTTGAGGGCCACATTAATTTGTAAATGACTTCATCCAAAATGATCTGTAGACTGTTTAGCAGGGTGACTGCAAAACTTCTTACTTCCAAATTGACAAGTACTACTTCAGATCAGTTTATATTAGTAGTTATCTTTAAAAATATTAGCTATAGAAACATTTTATATGAGAACATCTACATTTACCTGCTACCAACACTGAAACCATGAGAGACGATATTCATAACTTTTTTCCTTGAAAGCCAGTAGTAGCTCAGAATATAGAAACCCATAAAGTGGTGGGATTGGGGGTCAATGTTAGGGAGATGGGGAGGAAGGGTCTGCAATGGGTCTTCCAAACTCACTATGCAAAATACACAGCTTCTTGTTACTTGGGAATATTTCACCATAATCAGAATAATTTAATCTTGAATTTTCAATATGGATAGCCTATCTAGAAGATGGCATAGCAATGGCACAAGCTATTTCCACAGTTCAGTTTGTGAAATATCTTTAAGCAAATATCCTATTAATACTCTGTAGATCAGTGATAGCATAGTCAAAGAATTTCACTCTGCAATAAAACCTTTATCAAGATTTAATTACCATGAAAGCAGAAAGACAGGGGGAGTTGGGATCTTTACCTTAAATCATAATTAAAACCCATGTGAAGTTACCTACAAATATTTAGGATTTTATTTAATTAAACACAAGATAAAAAACAAAGCTAATAAATGGCAAAGTTCATTATGCAACTTCTAATTAATATAACACTCTAATGATTGCTCAGAAAACTAAGGAAGATTTAAATATATAGAAATACATATATGTAATATATACATGTCTGCATTATTCTGTTTTCTCATATAAGATATGTACATATAATTGTCTGTGTGTGTTTGTGTATGTGTGTGTGTGTATTTGTGTGACACATTATGTTATTTTCATGGCCAGATTCATTCCTACAGAAATAGAAATGCTTTTTCAGTGAAGATTACATCCTACTTCTTTGACGTGGCTTATGGAATTTCATATTCTGCTCTTCTGTGAATTCCATTTTGTGCTTTAGAGTCCAAAAAGAGGAATATAATAAAAAAGCATTAAGCCTCCTTGCTTGACTTTTAGAAAATTGCAGAGTTATATTCCCAGTACTCAATCCCATAAAGTATGACTTATTTTATGAGCAAAGATGTCCAAATAACTTAAATGTAACCTCTGAATTTCCATGGAAAATTGTGAAGCCTGACTTGATGCCTCATTCTATCTTCCACTGCACATGCTTGATAGTGAAGATGAAGTAAACTAACAAATATTGGCCCAGAAGATGCACAAAATAAAGCAAAGGGGTTGAATGCTCTGAGACTGAACACTGAACACTGAACATGTAACTACATCAGGTACAAGGAGAATGAGCTGGAGACTAAGGATCATTAAGGATCCTGGTGCTTTCTCCACCTGTCTCCTACAACCTCTCCAAAAGAAGGAGATTGCAGGCTCTCTGCTGTTCAGAATATGTTTTAAAACCATTTACAAGGGTGTGAAATGACCTTTGTTTTCCTAAATAGACTATGGATCTCATCATTTATAATGCTGAAAATAGAAGCTTGAGTACAAGTATAGATGTAGACACAGTGAAGTTAAATTGAATAAACTTAGAATGCAAATACATAAAGCCTTGAAGAAAAATTCAGAGTAACACACAGATGTTGGAGAGTGCTAATCATGCACAATTCAAATGTTGCTCTCAGCTATTAATATCCTTTGCACGTTAGCTCAGTGTTTCTTACACTTATATAATGGACAGACCTCCCTTAAACAAATGTAAATTTTAGAGTACCCTCAGTGTTGACAAATAATATTTATTTCGGTGTTATTTAATTATGCATATATAGAAACTAGCTATAAACTTATTCCTATGGCTCATATTTAACTTTGAAAATCAAAAGTATAACAAATTAAATAAAATACAACTACTGAACAATAAAATTCAGAGGAGACCTTCAAGATTGCGGAGGAGAAAGACATGGAAATCATCTTCCTCCCCACAAATACATCAAAAATACATCTACATGTGGAACAACTCCTACAGAACACCTACTGAATGCTGGCAGAAGACTTCAGACTTCCCAAAAGGCAAGAAACTCCCTGCATACCTGGGTAGGGCAAAAGAAAAAAGGAAAAACAGAGACAAAAGAATAGGGACGGGACCTGCACATCTGGGAAGGAGCTGTGAAGGAGGGGGAAAAGTTTCCACACACTAGGAAGCCCTTTCACTGACGGAGATGGGGGCTGGATGGGGGGAAAGCTTCGGAGCCAAAGCTTCGGCTGCTTGAACAAAGAATACAAAGGGAAATTTCTCCCAGCAGCTTCAGGAACAGCGGATTAAATCTCCACAGTCAACTTGATGTACACTGCATCTGTGGAATACCTGAATAGACAATGAATCATCCCAAAATTGAGACAGTGGACTTTGGGAGCAACTGTAGACTTCGGGTTTGCTTTCAGAATCTAATTTGTTTCTGGTTTTATGTTTATCTTAGTTTACTATTTAGAGCTTATTATCATTGGTAGATTTCCTTATTGATTTGATTGTTCTCTTCCTATTTTTTTATATGTATATATTTCTTTTCCTTTTTCTCTTTATGTGAGGGTGTAAGTGTATGCTTCTTTGTGTGATTTTGTCTGTGTAGCTTTGCTTTTACTATATGTCCTAGGGTTCTCTCTGTTGTTTTTTTTTTTTTTCATATGTATAGTTTTTGGCACTTGTTACCATTGGTGGATTTGTTTATTTGTTTGGTTGCACTCTTCTTTCTTTCCTTCTTTCTTTTATTAAAAAATTATTTTTATTTTAATAACTTCTTTATATTATTTTATTTTACCTTTTTAATTTTATTTTATTCTTTCTTTTTTTCTCCCTTTTATTCTGAGCTGTGTGGCTGCCAGGGTCTTGTTGCACCCAGCCGGGTGTCAGGCCTGAGCCTCTTAGGTGGGAGAGCTGAGTTCAGGACATTGGTCCACCGGAGAGCTCCTGGTCCCGTATAATATCAAGTGATGAAAGCTCTCCCAGAGATCTACACCTCAAAGCTAAGTCCCAGCTCCACTCAAAGACCAACAAGCTCCAGTGCTGGAAACCCCATACCAAAAAACTATCAAGGCAGGAACACAGTCCCACCCATTAGCAGAGAGGTTGCCTAAAATCATAATAAGGTCACAGACACCCCAAAACACACCACCAGATGTGGCCTTGCGCACCAGAAAGACAAGAGTCAGCCTCATCCACTTGAACACAGGCACCAGTCCCCTGCAACAGGAAACCTACACAACCAACGGAACCAACCTTACCCACTGGGGACAGACACCAAAAACAGTGGGAACTACAAGCCTGAAGCCTGCAAAGAGGAGAGCCCAAACACAGTAAGTTAAGCAAAATGAGAAGACAGAGAAATACACAGCATATGAAGGAGCAAGGTAAAAACCTACCAGACAAAACAAATGAAAAGGTAATAGGCAGTCTACCTGAAAAAGAATTCAGAGAAATGATAGTAAAGATGATCCAAAATCTTGGAAATAGAAAGGAGAAAAAACAAGAAACGTTTAACAAAGACGTAGAAGAACTAAAGAGGAAGCAGACAATGATGAACAGCACAAAAAATGAAATTAAAACTTCTCTAGAAGGAATCAATAGCAAAATAACTGAGGCAGAAGAACGGGTAAGTGACCTACAAGATAAAAGAGTGGGGGGTCTGGGCAAGATGGCGGAAGAGTAAGACTCGGAGATCACCTTCCTTCCTACAGATACATTAGAAATACATCTACACGTGGAACTGCTCCTACAGAACACCCACTGAACGCTGGCAGAAGATGTCAGACCTCCCAAAAGGCAAGAAACTCCCCACGTACTTGGGTAGGGCAAAAGAAAAAAGAAATAACAGAGACAAAAGAATAGGGACGGGACCTGCACCAGTGGGAGGGAGCTGTGAAGGAGGAAAGGTTTCCACACACTAGGAAGCCCCTTCGCGGGCAGAGACTGCGGGAGGCAGAGGGGGGAAGCTTCGGAGCCACGGAGGAGAGCGCAGCCACAGGGGTGCGGAGGGCAAAGCGGAAAGATTCCCGCAAAGAGGATCGGCGCCGAGCAGCACTCACCAGCCCGAGAGGCTTGTCTGCTCACCCGCCGGGGCGGGCGGGGGCTGGGAGCTGAGGCTCGGGCTTTGGTCGGATCGCAGGGAGATTGGTGTGAACACAGCCTGAAGGGGTTAGCGCACCACAGCTAGCCGGGAGGGAGTCCGGGAAAAAGTCTGCAGCTGCCGAAGAGGCAAGAGACTTTTTCTTGCCTCTGTTTTGCGGTGCGCAAGGAGAGGGGATTCAGAGTGCCACCTAAACGAGCTCCAGAGACGGGCGCGAGCCGCGGCTATCAGCGCGGACCCCAGAGACGGGCATGAGACGCTAAGGCTGTTGCTGCCACCACCAAGAAGCCTGTGGGCGAGCACAGGTCACTCTCCACACCGCCCCTCCCGGGAGCTGGTGCAGCCCGCCACGACCAGGCTCCCGTGATCCGGGGACAATTTCCCTGGGGGAACGCATGGCGCGCCTCAGGCTGCTGCAACATCACGCCAGCCTCTACCGCTGCAGGCTCGCCCCGCATCCGTACCCTTCCCTCCCCCCGCTCCGCCTGAGTGAGCCAGAGCCCCCAAAGCAGCTGCACCTTTAACCCCGTCCTGTGTGAGTGAAGAACAGACACCCTCAGGTGACCTACACGCAGAGGTGGGTCCAAATCCAAAGCTGAACCCCGGGAGCTGTACAAACAAAGAAGAGAAAAGGAAATTTCTCCCAGCAGCCTCAGAAGCAGTGGATTAAAGCTCCACAAACAACTTGATGTACCTGCATCTGTTGAATACCTGAATAGACAACGAATCATCCCAAATTCAGGAGGTGGACTTTGGGAGCAGGATATATTAATTTTCCCCCTTTTCCTCTTTTTGTGAGTGTATATGTGTATGCTTCTGGGTGAGATTTTGTCTGTATACCTTTGCTTTCACCATTTGCCCTAGGGTTCGGTCCGTCCGTTTTTCTTTTTTTACTTAAAAAATTTTTTTCTTAATAAATTTTTTCTTAATAAGTTTTTTCCTATTTTTTAATTTAAAAAATTAAAAAAAATTTTCTCAACAAATTTTTTACTTAATATTTTTTTCTTATTTTTTATTATAAAAAATAAATAAATTTATTTTTAAAAATTAAAAAAAAACTTTTTCCTTAATAAATTTTTTCTTAATAACTTTTTTCTTATTTTTTATTATAACAGCTTTATTTTATTTTATTTTATCCTCTTTCTTTCTTTCTTTCTATTTTTTCTCCCTTTTATTCTGAGCCGTGTGGATGAAAGGCTCTTGGTGCTCCAGCCAGGCATCAGGGCTGTGCCTCTGAGGTGGGAGAGCCAACTTCAGGACACTGGTCCACAAGAGACCTCCCAGCTCCACGTAATACCAAATGGTGAAAATCTCTCAAGATCTCCATCTCAACATCAAGACCCAGCTTCACTCAACGACCAGCAAGCTGCAGTGCTGGACGCCCTATGCCAAACAACTAGGAAGACAGGAACACAGCCCTATCCATTAGCAAAGAGGCTGCCTAAAATCATAATAAGGCCACAGACACCCCAAAACACACCACCAGACGTGGACGTGCCCACCAGAAAGACAAGATCCAACCTCATCTACCAGAACACTGGCACTAGTCCCCGCCACCAGGAAGCCTACCCAAACCACTGAACCAACCTTAGCCACTGGGGACAGATACCAAAATCAACGGGAACCACGAACCAGCAACCTGCGAAAAGGAGACCCAAACACAGTAAGTTAAGCAAAATGAGAAGACAGAAAAACACACAGCAGATGAAGGAGCAGGGTCAAAACCCACCAGACCTAACAAATGAAGAGGAAATAGGTAGTCTACCTGAAAAAGAATTCAGAAAAATGATAGTAAAGATGATCCAAAATCTTGGAAATAGAATGGACAAAATGCAAGAAACATTTAACAAAGACGTAGAAGAACTAAAGAGGAACCAAGCAAAGATGAAAAACACAATAAATGAAATTAAAAATACTCTAGAAGGGATCAATAGCAGAATAACTGAGGCAGAAGAACGGGTAAGTGACCTGGAAGATAAAATGGTGGAAATAACTACTGCAGAGCAGAATAAAGAAAAAAGAATGAAAAGAACTGAGGACAGTATCAGAGACCTCTGGGACAACATTAAACGCACCAACATTCGAATTATAGGGGTCCCAGAAGAAGAAGAGAAAAAGAAAGGGACTGAGAAAATATTTGAAGAGATTATAGTTGAAAACTTCCCTAATATGGGAAAGGAAATAGTTAATCAAGTCCTGGAAGCACGGAGAGTCCCATACACGATAAATCCAAGGAGAAACACGCCAAGACACATATTAATCAAACTATCAAAAATGAAATATAAAGAAAACATATTAAAAGCAACAAAGGGACAAACAGCAAATAACACACAAGGGAATCCCCATAAGGTTAACAGCTGATCTTTCAGCAGAAACTCTGCAAGCCAGAAGGGAGTGGCAGGATATACTTAAAGTGATGAAGGAGAAAAACCTACAACCAAGGTTACTCTACCCAGCAAGGATCTCATTCAGATTTGATGGAGAAATTAAAACCTTTACAGACAAGCAAAAGCCGAGAGAGTTCAGCACCACCAAACCAGCTTTACAACAAATGCTAAAGGAACTTCTCTAGGCAAGAAACACAAGAGAAGGAAAACACCTACAATAACAAACCCAAAACATTTAAGAAAATGGGAATAGGAACATACATATTGATAATTACCTTAAATGTAACTGGATTAAATGCTCCCACCAAAAGACACAGACTGGCTGAATGGATACAAAAACAAGACCCATATATATGCTGTCTACAAGAGACCCACTGCAGACCTAGGGACACATGCAGACTGAAAGTAAGGGGATGGAAAAAGATATTCCATGCAAATGGAAATCAAAAGAAAGCTGGAGTAGCAATTCTCATATCAGACAAAATATACTTTAAAATAAAGACTATTACAAGAGACAAAGAAGGACACTATATAATGATCAAGGGATCGATCCAAGAAGAAGGTATAACAATTGTAAATATTTATGCACCCAACATAGGAGCACCTCAATACATAAGGCAAATAATAACAGCCATAAAAGGGGAAATCGACAGTAACACATCATAGTAGGGGACTTTAACACCTCACTTTCACCAATGGACAGATCATCCAAAATGAAAATAAATAAGGAAAGACAAGCTTTAAATGATACATTAGACAAGATGGACTTAATTGATATTTATAGGACATTCCACCCAAAAACAACAGAATACACATTTTTCTCAAGTGCTCATAGAACATTCTCCAGGATAGATCATATCTTGGGTCACAAATGAAGCCTTGGTAAATTTAAGAAAATTGAAATCGTATCAAGTATCTTTTCCGACCACAACGCTATGAGACTAGATATCAATTACAGGAAAAGATCTGTAAAAAATAAAAAGCCATGGAGGCTACACAATACACTACTTAATAACGAAGTGATCACTGAAGAAATCAAAGGGGAAATCAAAAAATACCTAGAAACAAATGACAAGGGAGACACGACGACCCAAAACCTATGGGATGCAGCAAAAGCAGTTCTAAGAGGGAAGTTTATAGCAATACAAGCCTACATCAAGAAACAGGAAACATCTCGAATAAACAACCTAACCTTGCACCTAAAGCAATTAGAGAAAGAAGAACAAAAAAACCCCAAAGCTAGCAGAAGGAAAGAAATCATAAAGATCAGATCAGAAATAAATGAAAAAGAAATGAAAGAAACAATAGCAAAGATCAATAAAACTAAAAGCTTGTTCTTTGAGAAGATAAACAAAATTGATAAACCATTAGCCAGACTCATCAAGAGAAAAACGGAGAAGACTCAAATCAATAGAATTAGAAGTGAAAAAGGAGAAGTAACCACTGACACTGCAGAAATACAAACGATCATGAGAGATTACTACAAGCAACTGTATGCCAATAAAATGGACAACCTGGAAGAAATGGACAAATTCTTAGAAATGCACAACCTGCCGAGACTGAGCCAGGAAGAAACAGAAAATATGAACAGACCAATCACAAGCACTGAAATTGAAACTGTGATTAAAAATCTTCCAACAAACAAAAGCCCAGGACCAGATGGCTTCCCAGGCGAATTCTATCGAACATTTAGAGAAGAGCTAACACCTATCCTTCTCAAACTCTTCCAAAATATTGCAGAGGGAGGAACACTCCCAAACTCATTCTACGAGGCCACCATCACCCTGATACCAAAACCAGACAAAGATGTCACAAAGAAAGAAAACTACAGGCCAATATCACTGATGAACATAGATGCAAAAATCCTCAACAAAATACTAGCAAACAGAATCCAACAGCACGTTAAAAGGATCATACTGCGTGATCAAGTGGGGTTTATTCCAGGAAGGCAAGGATTCTACAATATACGCAAATCAATCAACGTGATACACCATATTAACAAACTGAAGGAGAAAAACCATATGATCATCTCAATAGATGCAGAGAAAGCTTTCAACAAAATTCAACACCCATTTATGATAAAAGTCCTGCAGAAAGTAGGCATAGAGGGAACTTTCCTCAACATATTAAAGGCCATATATGACAAACCCACAGCAAACATTGTCCTCAATGGTGAAAAACTGAAACCATTTCCACTAAGATCAGGAACAACACAAGGTTGCCCACTCTCACCACTGTTATTCAACATAGTTTTGGAAGTGTTAGCCACAGCAATCAGAGAAGAAAAAGAAATAAAAGGAATCCAAATTGGAAAAGAAGAAGTAAAGCTGTCACTGTTTGCAGATGACATGATACTATACATAGAGAGTCCTAAAGATGCTACCAGAAAACTACTAGAGCTAATCAATGAATTTGGTAAAGTAACAGGATACAAAATTAATGCACAGAAATCTCTTGCATTCCTATACACTAATGATGAAAAATCTGAAAGTGAAATTAAGAAAATACTGCCATTTACCATTGCAACAAAAAGAATAAAATATCTAGGAATAAACCTACCTAAGGAGACAAAAGACCTGTATGCAGAAAATTATAAGACACTGATGAAAGAAATTAAAGATGATACAAATAGATGGAGAGATATACTATGTTCTTGGATTGGAAGAATCAACATTGTGAAAATGACTCTGCTACCCAAAGCAATCTACAGATTCAATGCAATCCCTATCAAACTACCACTGGCATTTTTCACAGGACTAGAACAAAAATTTTCACAATTTGCATGGAAACACAAAAGACCCCAAATAGCCAAAGCAATCTTGAGAACGAAAAATGGAGCTGGAGGAATCAGGCTCCCTGACTTCAGACTCCCTGACTTCAGACTATTACAAAGCTACAGTAATCAAGACAGTTTGGTACTGGCACAAAAACGAAATTTAGATCAATGGAACAGGATAGAAAGCCCAGAGATAAACCCACGCACATATGGTTACCTTATCTTTGATAAAGGAGGTAAGCATATACAGTGGAGAAAAGACAGCCTCTTCAATAAGTGGTGCTGGGAAAACTGGACAGGTACAAGTAAAAGTATGAAATTAGAACACTCCCTGACACCATACACAAAAATAAACTCAAAATGGATTAAAGACCTAAATGTAAGGCCAGACACTATCAAACTCTTAGAGGAAAACATAGGCAGAACACTCTATGACATAAATCACAGCAAGACTCTTTTTGACCTAGCTCCTAGAGAAATGGAAATAAAAACACAAATAAACAAATGGGACCTAATGAAACTTAAAAGCTTTTGCACAGCAAAGGAAACCATAAACAAGACCAAAAGACAACCCTCAGAATGGGAGAAAATATTTGCAAATGAAGCAACTGACAAAGGATTAATCTCCAAGATTTACAAGCAGCTCATGCAGCTCAATAACAAAAAAACAAACAACTCAATCCAAAAATGGGCAGAAGACCTAAATAGACATTTCTCCAAAGAAGATATACAGATGGCCAACAGACACATGAAAGGATGCTCAACATCATTAATCATTAGAGAAATGCAAATCAAAACTACAATGAGATATCATCTCACACCAGTCAGAATGGCCATCATCAAAAAATCTAGAAACAATAAATGCTGGAGAGGGTGTGGAGAAAAGGGAACCCTCTTGCACTGTTGGTGGGAATGTAAATTGATACAGCCACTATGGAAAACAGAATGGAGGTTCCTTAAAAAACTAAAAATGGAACTACCATACGACCCAGCAATCCCACTATTGGGCATATACCCTGAGAAAACCATAATTCAAAAAAAGTCATGTAATAAAATGTTCATTGCAGCTCTATTTCAATAGCCAGGACATAGAAGCAACCTAAGTGTCCATCATCGGATGAATGGATAAAGAAGATGTGGCAGATATATACAATGGAATATTACTCAGCCATAAAAAGAAACGAAATGGAGGTATTTGTAGTGAGGTGGATGGAGTTAGAGTCTGTCATACAGAGTGAAGTAAGTCAGAAAGAGAAAAAGAAATACAGTATGCTAACACATATATATGGAATCTAAGGAAAAAAAAAAAAAAGGTCCTGAAGAACCTAGTGGCAAGACGGGAATAGAGACACAGACTTACTAGAGAATGGACTTGAGGATATGGGGAGGAGGAAGGGTAAGATGTGACAGGGTGAGAGAGTGGCATGGACATATATACACTACCAAATGTAAAATAGATAGCTAGTGGGAAGCAGCCGCATAGCACAGGGAGATCAGCTCAGTGCTTTGTGACCACCTAGAGGGGTGGGATAGGAAGGGTGGGAGGGAGGGAGATGCAAGAGGGAAGAGATATGGGAATACGTGTATATGTATAACTGATTCACTTTATTATAAAGCAGAAAGTAACACACCATTGTAAAGCAATTATACTCCAATAAAGATGTTAAAAAAAAAAAAAAGGTAAAAGAGTGGAAATAATTACCACAGGGCAGAATAAAGAAAAAAGAATGAAAAGAATTGAGGACAGTCTTAGAGACCACTGGGACAACATTAAACGCACCAACATTCGAATTATAGGGGGCCCAGAAGAAGACGAGAAAAAGAAAAGGACTGAGAAAATATTTGAAGAGATTATAGTTGAAAACTTCCTTAATATGGGAAAACAAATGGTCAGTCAAGTCCAGGAAGTGCAGAGAGTCCCATACAAGATAAATCCAAAGAGAAACAGGCCAAGACATATTAATCAAATTGTCAAAAGTTAAATGCAAAGAAAAAATATTACGAGCAGCAAGGGAAAAGCAACAAAGAACATACAAGGGAATCCCCATAAGGTTAACAGCTGATCTTTCAGTAGAAACTCTGCAAACCGGAAGGGAGGTGCAGGACATATTTAAAGTGATGAAAGGGAAAAACATACCACAAAGATTACTCTACCCAGCAAGGATCTCATTCAGATTTGACAGAGAAATAAAACCTTTATAGACAAGCAAAAGTCAAGAAAATTCAGCACCACAAAACCAGCTTTAAAACAAATGCTAAAGGAACTTCTCTAGGCAGGAAACACAAGAGAAGGAAAAGACCTACAATACCAAACCCAAAACAATTACGAAAATGGTAATAGAAACATACATATCGATAATTACCTTAAATGTAAATGGATTAAATGCTCCAACCGAAAGACAAAGACTGGCTGAATGGATACAAAAATAAGACCCGTATATATGCTGTCTACAAGAGACCCGCTTCAGACCTAGGGACACATACAGACTGAAAGTGAGGTGATGGAAAAAGATATTCCATGCAAATGGAAATCAAAAGACAGCTGGAGTAACAGTTCTCATATCAGGCAATATGGACTTTAAAATAAAGACTATTACAAGACACAAAGAAGGACACTACATAATGTTCAAGGGATCAATCCAAGAAGAAGATATAACAATTGTAAATATTTATGCACCCAATATAGGAGCACCTCAATACATAAGGCAAATGCTAACGGCCATAAAAGGGGAAATCGACAGTAACACAACCATAGTAGGGGCCTTTAACACTCCACTTTCACCAATGGACAGATCATCCAAAGTGAAAATAAATAAGGAAAGACAAGCTTTAAATGATATATTAAACAAGATGGATTTAATTGATATTTGTAGGACATTCCATCCAAAAAAACCCAGAATACACATTCTTCTCAAGTGCTCATGGAACATTCTCCAGGATAGATCATATCTTGGGTCACAAATCAAGCCTTGGTAATTATGAAAAAACTGAAAGCGTATCAAATATCTCTTCCGCCCACAACACTATGAGACTAGGTATCAATTACAGGGAAATATCTGTAAAAAATACAAACACATGGAGGCTAAACAATACACTACTAAATAAGCAAGAGATCACTGAAGAAATCGAAGAGGAAATCAAAAAACACCTAGAAACAAATGACAATGAAAACATGACCACCGGAAAGCTATGGGATGCAGCAAAAGCAATTCTAAGAGAGAAGTTGAGAGCAATACAATCCTACCTCAAAAAACAAGAAATATTTCAAATAAACAACCTAACCTTACACCTAAAGCAATTAGAGAAAGAACAAAAAACCCCCCAAAGTTAGCAGAAGGAAAGAAATCATAAAGATCAGATCAGAAATAAATGAAAAAGAAATGAAGGAAACCATAGCAAAGATCTATAAATCTATAAGATGGTTTTTTGAGAAGATAAACAACATTCATAAACCATTGGCCAGACTCACCAGAAAAGGGAGAAGACTCAAATCAATAGAATTAGAAATGAAAAAGGAGAAGTAACAACTAACCCTGCAGAAATACAAACGATCATGAGAGATTGCTACAAGCAACTCTATGCCAATAAAATGGACAACCTGGAAGAAATGGACAAATCCTTAGAAAAGCACAACCTTCCGAGACTGAACCAGGAAGAAATAGAAAATATAAACAGACCAATCACAAGCACTGAAACTGTGATTAAAAATCTTCCAACAAACAAAAGGCCAGGACCAGATGGTTTCACAGGCGAATTCTATCAAACATTTAGAGAAGAGCTAGCACCTAAACTTCTCAAAGTCTTCCAAAATATAACAGAGGGAGGAACACTCCCAAACTCATTCTACAAGGCTACCATCACCCTGATACCAAAACCAAAGGTGTCACAAGAAAAGAAAACCACAGGCCAAAATCACTGATGAACATAGATGCAAAAATCCTCAACAAAATACTAGCAAACAGAATCCAGCAACCCATTAAAAGGATCATACACCATGATCAAGTGGTGTTTATCCCAGGAATGCAAGGATTCTTCAATATACGCAAATCAATCCATGTGATACACCATATTAACAAGCTGAAGGATAAAAACCATATGATCATCTCAATAGATGCAGAAATAGCTTTTAACAAAATTCAACACCCATCAATGATAAAAACTCTCCAGAAAATAGGCATAGAAGGAACTTACCTGAACATAATAAAGGCCATATATGACAAACCCACAGCTAACATTGTTCTCAATGGTGAAAAACTGAAACCATTTCCACTAAGATCAGGAACAAGACCAGGTTGTCCACTCTCACCACTATTATTCAACATAGTTTTGGAAGTTTTAGACACAGCAATAAGAGAAGAAAAAGAAATAAAAGGAATCCAAATTGGAAAAGAAGAAGTAAAGCTGTCACTGTTTGCAGATGACATGATACTATACGTAGAGAATCCTAAAGATGCTACCAGAAAATTACTAGAGCTAATCAATGAATTTGGTAAAGTAGCAGGATACAAAATTAATGCCCAAAAATCTCTTCCATTCCTATACACTAATGATGAAAAATCTGAAAGAGAATTTCAGGAAACACCCTCATCTACCATTGCAACAAAAAGAATAAAATAACTAGGGATAAACCTACCTAAGGAGACAAACGAACTGTATGTAGAAAACTATAAGACACTGATGAAAGAAATTAAATATGATACAAACAGATAGAGAGATATACCCTGTTCTTTGACTGGAAAATCAACATTGTGAAAATGACTATACTACCCAAAGCAATCTACAGATTCAATGCAATCCCTATCAAATTACCAATGACATTTTTTATAGAACTAGAACAAAAAATCTTAAAATTATTATAGAGACACAAAAGACCCCAAATAGCCATAGCAGTCTCGAGGGAAAAAAAACGGAGCCAGAGGAATCAGACTCCCTGACTTCAGACTATACTACAAAGCTACAGTAATCAAGACAATATGGTACTGGCACAAAAACAAAAATATAGATCAATGGAACAGGATAGAAAGCCCAGAGATAAACCCATGCACCTATGGTCAACTAACCTATGACAAAAGAGGCAGGGATATACAATGGAGAAAAGACAGTCTCTTCAATAAGTGATGCTGGGAAAACTGGACAGCTGCATGTAAAAAATGAAATTAGAACACTCCCTAACACCATACACAAAAATAAACTCAAAATGGTTTAGAGACCTAAATGTAAGACCTGACCCTATAGAACTTTTAGAGGAAAGCATACGAAGAAAACTCTTTGACATAAATCACAGCAAGATCTTTTTTGATCCACCTCCTAGAATAATGAAATAAAAACAAACAAAAAAACCCCAAATGGGACCTAATGAAACTTAAAAGCTTTTGCACAGCAAAGGAAACCTTAAACAAGATGAAAAGACAACACTCAGAATGGGAGAAAATATTTGCAAACTAATCAACAGACAAAGGATTTCTCTCCAAAATATACAAACAGCTCATGCAGCTCAATATTAAAAAAACAAACAACCTTATCCAAAAATGGGCAGAAGACCTATATAGACACTTCTCCAAAGAAGACATACAGATGGCTAAGAAGCACATGAAAATCTGCTCATCATCACTAATTATTAGAGAAATGCAAATCAAAACTACAATGAGGTATCTCCTCACACCAGTTAGAATGGGCATCATCAGAAAATCTACAAACAACAAATGCTGGAGAAAAGGTAACCCTCTTGCACTTTTGGTGGGAATGTAAATTGATACAGCCACTGTGGAGAACAGCATGGAGGTTGCTTAAAAAACTAAAAGTAGAACTACCATATGACCCAGCAATCCCACTACTGGGCATATACCCTGAGAAAACCATAATTCAAAAAGAGTCATGTACCACAATGTTCATTTCAACACTATTTATAATAGCCAGGACATGGAAGCAACTTATGTGTCCATCGACAGATGAATGGATAAAGAAGATGTGGCATATATATATACAATGGATTATTACTCAGCCATAAGAAGAAACGAAATTGAGTTATTTGTAGTGAGGTGGATGGACCTAGAAACTGTCATACAGAGTGAAGTAAGTCAGAAAGAGAAAAACAAATACAGTATGCTAACACATATATATGGAATCTAAAAAAAAAAAAAACATGGTCATGAAGAACCTAGGGGCAGGACGGGAATAAAGACACAGACCTACTAGAGAATGGACTTGAGGACACTGAGAGGGGTAAGGGTAAGCTGGGACAAAGTGAGAGAGTGGCATGGACTTATATACACTTTGAAATGTAAAACCAATAGCTAATGAGAAGAAGCCGCATAGCAGAGGGAGATCAGCTCGGTGCTTTGTGACCACCTAGAGGGCTGGAATAGGGAGTGTAGGAGGGAGGGAGACGCAAGAGGAAAGAGATATGCTGATATATGTATATGTATAGCTGATTCACTTTGTTATAAAGCAGAAACTAACACACCATTGTAAAGCAATAATACTCCAATAAAGATGTTAAAAAAAAATAGAGCAGCAATGGATAAATATCTCATACCCAATGAAACATGGCAGGCCTGAATTTGCCACCCTGTGGTCAAGATCCTGGAAGCTGCCTTTGGCTTTATACGCCATCGGTTTTATGGATCCTTGCTGTAGTATATACTTACAGGTTAGACCATTTCAGAAGGACATCCCTTGAGTCCTTCAACTACTAAGCCTTATTATATTGCTTACAGAAAGATCTTAAAAGCACATTAAAGCAATTTATGTTTAAAAAATGATTATCTATATTAAAATCTGCCTCAAGCGTCTGTCTCTAGTACTCATACATAAAGTTCAGAAGAAATGTGCAGTGAGTAGGAAGCAATTAGAAGAACAGGTTTGGGGTGGGAAGGAGTTAAAACAGTCATGGTAGAGATCAATCTTCTCAAACCCCTACTGAAGAAAATTTCAGTTCCTAGTTCAGAGCAGAGAATTTAAAAGAAAATTTTGTGTTGAGCCAAGTGCCATGTGCCTGCATCATCCATGGAGGGGTCCTACTCAGATCTCCTTCAAGGAGTGATGTGGATTGACAGGTTCTAACTACTACACCTGTAAGTCTATCACAGCATTCACACCAGGCAGTGCTTCCTCGTGCTTGCTCCCAGCTAATGACTGAGCACAGTGAGGGCTAGAACAGGACATTGGTGCCCAATGCAGGATGAAATTCTGGCTCAGAAACTTCTCATAGACCTGGCTCGACCTTTCTCAGTATTGAGCTTCAATCTGAGTCTCTTCCTACCCAATCCTTCCTTCTCTCTATCCTTTTTCACATGTCAGACTTATTTCAGTCTGAAGGTTCTTTTTGTCTACTTTTGACACCTCCTCTCTCATCTTTCACAGGCATTTCCTCCAATAAATCTCTTGCATGTCTAATCTCATTGTAGGTGTCTACTTCTCATAAGACTTGAATTGTCAAGGTGTGATGATATTAAAAATAGAGAATTATGCATAGTTCCTGCTCAGATGGCTTGCATTGGAATGCATGCATTAACTTATTCATTTTTAGCATTGCTGCTAATATTTTAAGTCTCTCTTCTGTTGCATTCTTTGAAGATTTGAATTATCAAAACATTCAGCCCAGAAGATGCTCAATTCTCCTCCACTTCATTTTTCTCAATAGGCAGAATATGTTTAGTCTTTGTTTTCAAGGTCCCTTATCATAGATTTTTCATTACTTCCAAGAGATTTTATGACCCCAAAACATGAGCTGGTCAATAGCTATTTGGGTACATTCAGGATGTCAGATCTATCAAGGGAAGCAGAGGGGTCCTGGCACTGCTAAAGACCACTCTATAGAGAGCAAGTAGCTCACCTTCCCACGGGCGATTGTGTGGGGCCATGGTCAAAGGCACACCACACACTTATGGCCAGAATGTATCATAGTTTTGGCAACTTCTCTGAGTTGCTCTCTTGAATATTTTATAGGCCTTTTGTACTAAACACTGTGGGTCTAACAATATCAAAAATCATATTTCAATAGGAAATATTATTCTTTTCTCAGTGTGAGCATTCAGACTATTGATTTACAGACCATTAATTTACAATGAAAGCACATTTTTTTCTTTTTTATTGTCTCTATGATTATTATCCTTTGTTCCCTCCAGATATGTTCGATTTCTATACATGTATTACCACCTTGATACAAACAGATAAGAAAAAATATTTCTCCATCACCTGAAAGCATGCTTATGGTGCATACATTTGTAGAAACTCTCAGCTTTCTTTTGTGTTCAATTTTATCACAGACTTTTATTTCCTGATGTTTCTCCTAATTCTTTTACTTCTTAAACTAAAAATTCCCTGGGTTCTATTCCTTCACATCTCATCACAATTTGCTGGCTGTGCATAAATGCTTAATCTTGTGTCATTCACTTCAAAAACAATTTAAAAAGACATGAACACTGATATATAGGATTAAATAATATTTAAGATAAGTCTTCTAAGTGTATGAGACATGAGTATAAGAAGCTTACCTAGTATTTCCAGACTACACAAATTTCTCTCTCCTCTGAACTGCAATCATCTTATCACAAACTTGGATCTAGGTATATGATTTTTTGAATCTTTAATTACAAGAGATTGTTTACAACTTATCTCCCTACTAAATTATAAATCTTTTTGAGATGTTACTTGTGTACTACTGTGTAATATCCACTGTATCTTGTATATGTTAAGCCCTCAATAAAGCGTTCCCTAGTACACCTAGACAGGAATCAGCCTTGTTAAGTCTCTATCTGAATTCCCTCCATCTCTCCCCATATAGACTGACTAAAGTGGCCTGACCTGGAAGTTGGCCATGGACTTCCTTCAGGAGCTGTATATTCCCGAGTACCAAAAAAAAGTGACTTAAATAATGCTCTAATGTACAGCATGGTACATATAGTTAACATACTGTATTGTACACTTGAAAGTTGCTGAAATCTCAATATTACCATTACAAAAAAGAAATGGTAATTATGTGAGATGGTGATTGGGTGTATTAACTAACTTTATTGTGGTAATCATTTCACAATATATGCATGTATCAAATCATAACTTTGTATATCCTAAACTAACACTATGTTATGTGCCAAATATATCTCAATAAAGCTGGAGAAAAACGTTCTGAGTCATTTCCAAATAACACACATTTTACTTTTTAATGCTTTTACTCTCATAGTACAGACCACACTGCTTTATCACTGCCTGGTTCTGCCTATGCTATTCAGAGATGCAGCAATTTTTCCAGGTTTCTCTGCTTACATATCTTTTCCTTGAAAACTCCAATTACCATTGTTCTGGTGATTCCTTTTAAATACACCAGGTTCATACTTGAATCAAAGTTTCCAAACACTCGTAAGTTCAAAAATTATGAGGTTGAGAGAATATACACAGCTAGGCACATTGATACCCAGAATGATCAAATCATCACCCACAGCAGTTGATTTTCAAATTACAGTCAGTGTATTCTAATGTGTCCAAAACTTCTTTATGAGATTATAACATTGCATTCTTCATTTTGATGATAATTTAAAAAAATTAACATCAATATATTCTAGGTAGGCACTAACCACTGTGGTAGCCACTCATCAGGATTATTTAAATTTAAATGTAAATTCATGTGTTAAATAAAACTAAAATTCAGTTCCTCAGTCACATTAGTCATATTTTAAATGCTTGTTAGCCACTTGTAGCCAGAGGCTACCACATTAGAAAGTACAGATATAGGACATATCCATTGTTGCAGAAAGTTCCATTGGACAGTGCTGTTCTGTATCATTTAAATAACACTTTAATAACCAAGTACACACACAGTTTTGGTTTCTATACTCACATGTATTTAGCAATATGTTCTGCTACTATAATTACTGCAACATAATGGAAAAAAACTGAAGCAAATGAATACGTAAAAAAATATATATTCATGGCAAATGAAGAATAAATGACACTGAGAGCTCTAGAGTAAACACTGGGAGAAGATGACACTCACATGTGGAAATCAGAAGGATCTTCTCCAGAATATTTTACCTTGCCATTTACATTCAGAAAATCAATGTAATCCAACAAATTTAATATTTTTTGAATTGTATTATTATTATTTTTACATCTTTTTTTGGAGTATAACGGCTTTACAATGGTGTGTTAGTTTCTGCTGTATAACAAAGTGAATCAGCTATAGGTATACATATATCCCCATATCCCCTTCCACTTGCATCTCCCTCCCCCTCCCTATCCCACCCCTCGAGGTGGACACAAAGCACCGAGCTGATCTCCCTGTGCTATGTGGCTGCTTCCCACTAGCTATCTATTGTACATTTGGTAGTGTATGTATGTCCATGCCACTCTCTGACTTTATACCAGCTTACCCTTCCCTCTCCCTGTGTCCTCAAGTCCATTCTCTATGTCTGCATCTTTATTCCTGTCCTGCCCCAAGGTTCTTCAGAACCTTTTTTTTTTTTTTTAGATTCCATATATATATACGAGTTAGCATATGGTATTTGTTTTTCTCTTTCTGACTTACTTCACTCTGTATGACAGATTCTATGTCCATCAACCTCACTACAAATGACTCAATTTCATTTCTTTTTATTGCTGAGCAATATTCCATTGCATAAATGTGCCACATCTTCTTTATCCATTCATCTGTTGATGGACACTTAGGTTGCTTCCATGTCCTGGCTATTGTAAATAGAGCTGCAGTGAACATTGTGGTAAATGATTCTGTTTGAATTATGGGTTCTTCAGGGTATATGTCCAGTAGTGGGATTGCTGGGTCGTTTGGTAGTTCTAATTTTAGTTTTTTAAGGAAACTCCATACTGTTCTCCATAGTGGATGAATCAATTTACATTCCCACCAACAGTGCAAGAGGGTACCCCTTTCTCCACACCCTCTCCAGCATTTATTGTTTGTAGATTTTTTGATGGTGGCCATTCTGACTGGAGTGAGGTGATACCTCATTGTAGTTTTGATTTACATTTCTCTAATGATTAGTGATGTTGAGCATCCTTTCATGTGTTTGTTGGCAGTCTGTATACCTTCTTTGGAGAAATGTCATTTAGGTCTTCTGTCCGTTTTTGGAATGGGTTGTTTGTTTTTTTTGATGTGGAACTGCATGAGTTGCTTATATATTTTGGAGGTTAATCCTTTGTCAGTTGCTTCGTTTGCACATATTTTCTCCCATTCTGAGGGTTGTCTTTTCATCTTGTTTGTGGTTTCCTTTGCTGTGCAAAAGCTTTTAAGTTTCATTAGGTCCCATTTGTTTATTTTTGTTATTATTTCCATTACTCTGGGAGATGGGTCAGAAAGGATATTTCTGTGATTTATGTCATAGAGTGTTCTGCCTATGCTTTCCTCTCAGAGTTTTATTGTGTCAGGCCTTACATTTAGGTCTTTCATGCATTTTGAGTTTATTTCTGTGTATCGTGTTAGGAACTGTTCTAATTTCATTCATTTACATGTAGGTGTCCAGTTTTCCCAGCACCACTTATTGAAGAGGCTGTCTTTTGTCCATTGTATAGTCTTGCCTCCTTTATCAAACATAAGGTGACCATATGTGTGTGGCTTTTTCTCTGGGCTTTCTATCCTGTTCCATTGATCTATATTTCTGTTTTTGTGCCAGTACCATACTGTCTTGATTACTGTAGCTTTGTAGTATAGTCTAAAGTCTGGGAGCCTGATTCCTCCAGCTCTGTTTTTCTTTCTAAAGATTGCTTTGCCTGTTCGGGGTTTTTTGTGTTTCCATACAAAATGTGAAATTTTTTGTTCTAGTTCTGAGAAAATGCCATTGGTAGTTTCATAAGGATTGCATTGAATCTGTAGATTGCTTTGGGTAGTATAGTCATTTTCACAATGTTGATTCTTCCAATCCAAGAACATGGTATATCTCTCCACCTGTTTGTATCATCTTTAATTTCTTTCATCAGTGTCTTATAGTCTTCTGCATACAGATCGTTTGTCTCCTTAGGTAGGTTTACTCCTAGGTATTTTATTCTTTTTGTTGCAGTGGTAGATGGGAGTGTTTCCTTAATTTCTCTTCCAGATTTTTCATCATTAATGTATAGGAATGGAAGAGATTTTTGTGCATTAATTTTGTATCGTGCTACTTTACCAAATTCATTGATTAGCTCTAGTAGTTTTCTGGTAGCATCTTTAGGATTCTCTATGTATAGTATCATGTCATCTGCAAACAGTGACAGCTTTACTTCTTCTTTTCCAATTTGGATTCCTTTTATTTCTTTTTCTTCTCTGATTGCTGTGGCTAAAACTTCCATAACTATGTTGAATAATAGTGATGAGAGTGGAAAACCTGGTCTTGTTCCTGATCTTAGTGGAAATGGTTTCAGTTTTTCACCATTGAGAATGATGTTGGCTGTGGGTTTGTCATATTTGGCCTTTATGATGTTCAGGTAAGTTCCTTCTATGCCTACTTTCTGGAGGGTTTTTATCATTGATGGGTGTTGAATTTTGTTAAAAGCTATTTCTGCACCTATTGAGATGATCATATGGTTTTTATCCTTCAGCTTGTTAATATGGTGTATCACATGGATTGATTTGCGTATATTGAAGAATCCTTGCATTCCTGGGATAAACGCCACTTGATCATGGTGTATGATCCTTTTAATGGGTTGCTGGATTCTGTTTGCTAGTATTTTGTTGAGGATTTTTGCATCTATGTTCATCAGTGATATTCCCGGTAGTTTTCTTTTTTTGTGACATCTTTTTCTGATTTTGGTATCAGGGTGATGGTGGCCTCATAGAATGAGTTTGGTAGTGTTCCTCCCTCTGCTATATTTTGGAAGAGTTTGAGAAGGATAGGTGTTAGCTCTTCTCTAAATGTTTGGTAGAATTCGCCTGTGAAGCCATCTGGTCCTGGGCTTTTGTTTGTTGGAAGATTTTTAATCACAGTTTCAATTTCAGTGCTTCTGATTGGTCTGTTTATATTTTCTATTTCTTCCTGGTTCAGTCTCAGAAGGTTGTGCTTTTCTAAGGATTTGTCCATTTCTTCGAGGTTGTCCATTTTATTGGCATAGTGTTGCTTGTAGTAATCGCTCATGATCTTTTGTATTTCTGCAGCGTCCGTTGTTACTTCTCCTCTTTCATTTCAAATACTGTTGATTTGAGTCTTCTCCCTTTTTGTCTTGATGAGTGTGGCTAATGGTTTATCAATGTTGTTTATCTTCTCAAAGAAACAGCTTTTAGTTTTATTGATCTTTGCTATGGTTTCCTTCATTTCTTTTTCATTTATTTCTGATATGATCTTTATGATTTCTTTCCTTCACCTAACTTTGGGTTTTTTTTGTTCTTCTTCCTCTAATTACTTTAGGTGTAATGTTTGATTGTTTATTTGAGATGTTTCTTGTTTCTTGAGGTAGGATTGTATTGCTATCAACTTCCCTCTTAGAACTGCTTTTGCTGTATCCCATAGCTTTTGGGTCGTCGTGTTTTGATTGTCATTAGTTTCTAGGTGTTTTTTGATTTCGTCTTTGATTTCTTCAGTGATCTCTTGGTTATTTAGTAGTGTACTGTTTAGCCTCCATGTGCTTGTATTTTTTACTGATATTTCCCTGTAATTGATATCTAGTCTCATAGTGTTGTGGGCGGAAAAGGTATTTGATATGATTTCAATATTCTTAAATTTAACAAGGCTTGATTTGTGACCCAAGATATGATATATCCTGGAGAATGTTCCATAAGCACTTGAGAAGAAAGTGTATTCCTGTGTTTTTGGATGGAATGTCCTATAAATATCAATTAAGTCCATCTTGTTTAATGTATTATTTAAAGCTTGTCTTTCCTTATTTATTTTCATTTTGGATGATCTGTCCATTGGTGAAAGTGAAGTGTTAAAGTCCCCTACTATGATTGTGTTACTGTCAATTTCCCCTTTTATGGCTGTTAGCATTACGTTATGTTTTGAAGTGCTCCTATGTTGGGTGCATAAATATTTACAATTGTTATACCTTCTTCTTGGACTGATCTCTTGATCATTATGTAGTGTCCTTCTTTGTGTCTTGTAATAGTCTATATTTTAAAGTTTATTTTGTGTGATATGAGAATTGCTACTCCAGCTTTCTTTTGATTTCCATTTTCATGGAATATCTTTTTCCACCCCCTCACTTTCAGTCTGTATGTGTCCCTACTCTGAAGTGGGTCTCTTATAGACAGCATATATATGGGTCTTGTTTTTGTATCCATTCATCTAGTCTATGTCTTTTGGTTGGAGCATTTAATCCATTTACATTTAAGGTTTTTATTGATATGTATGTTCCTATTACCATTTTCTTAATTGTTTTGGGTTTGTTATTGTAGGTCTTTTCTTTCTCTTGTGTTTCCTGCTTAGGGAATTTCGTTTAGCATTTTTGTAAAGCTGGATTGGTGATGCTGAATTCTCTTAGCTTTTGCTTGTCTGTAAAAGTTTTAATTTCTCCATCAAATCTGAATGAAATCCTTGCTGGGTAGAGTAATCTTGGTTGTAGGTTTTTCATTTTCATCACTTTAAACATGTCCTGTCACTCCTTTCTGCCTTGCAGAGTTTCTGCTGAAAGATCAACTGTTAACCTTATGGGGATTCCCTTGTAGTTTTTTTGTTGCTTTTCCCTTGCTGCTTTTAATGTTTTTTCTTTGTATTTAATTTTTGATAGTTTGAGTAATATGTGTCTTGGCGTGTTTCTCCTTGGATTTATCCTGTATGGGACTCTCTGCACTTCCTGCACTTGACTGAGTAGTTCCTTTCCCCTATTAGGGAAATTTTCAACTCTAATCTCTTCCAATATTTTCTCAGTCCCTTTCTTTTTCTCTTCTTCTTCTGGGACCCCTATAATTCGAATATTGGGGCATTTAATGTTGTCCCAGAGGTCTCTAAGACAGTCTTCAATTCTTTTCATTCTTTTTTCTTTATTCTGCCCTGTGGTAGTTATTTCCACTGTTTTATCTTCCAGGTTACTCCTCTGTTCTTCTGCCTCAGTTATTCTGCTATTGATTCCTTCCAGAGGATGTTTAATTTAATTTATTGTGTTGTTCATCATTGTTTGTTTGCTCTCTAGTTCTTCTAGGTCCTTGTTAAATGTTTCTTGTATTTTCTCCATTCTATTTCCAAGATTTTGGATCATCTTTACTCCCATTACTCTGAATTCTTTTTCAGGTAGACTGCTTATTTCCTCTTCATTTGTTTGGTCTGGTGGATTTTTATCTTGCTCCTTCATCTGCTGTGTATTTCTCTGTCTTCTCATTTTGCTTAACTTACTGTGCTTGCAGTCTCCTTTTCACAGGCTTCAGGTTCGTAGTTCCCATTGTTTTTGGTGTCCTCCCCTAGTGGGTATGATTGGTTCAGTGGGTTGTGAGGTTTCCTGGTGGAGGGGACTGGTGCCTGTGTTCTGGTGGATGAGCCTAGATCTTGTCATTCTGGTGGGCAGGACTGTGTCTGGTGGTGTGTTTTGGTGGATCTGTGACCTTATTATGATTTTAGGCAAGCTCTCTGCTAATGGGTGTGGTTGTGCTCCTGTCTTGCTAGTTGTTTGGCATAGGCTGTCCATCACTGGAGCTTGCTGGTCTTTGAGTGGAACTGGGTCTTAGCGCTGAGATGGAGATCTCTGGGAGAGCTTTCAGCGTTTGATATTACATGGAACTGGGACATCTCTGGTGGACCAATGACCTGAAGTCTGCTCTCCCACCTCAGAGGCTCAGGCCTGACACCTGGCCAGAGCACCAAGACCCTGTCAGCCACATGGCTGATGGTAGCCAGTAGGTATGTCTGCAGCTGCAGTGTGCTTATTCGAATGGATGTCTTTGAAATAGATGCCTCAGCAAAGGTCATTGCCAGGTGCTTATACTCAGACCCTGAGTTGAACAGAAGGGTCGTCAACTTGGGCTGCTAGTGACTTTGCTGTGAGTAAGACTCACCACACGTGCATGACTGCAGTGTGATTCCTGAATTCACTTCATGTAGCTGGGATTCCACGTAAGATTTTATTTTAGAAGAGTTGCACTGCTCCTTCAACAACTGATGTGGAGCTGCCGCAAACCGCCTCTCCCATGTCCCAAGGGCAGAACCTCCTGTGTTGTTTTTTGCATGGCATTTACTATTTGGCACAAGAGGATGCAGCAATGATCCTAACTCATTCTCAGAGGAATGGTTTTAGAAAGAATTTAGTAGAATAAAAATGTTTGGATACAATGTTCTTCTCCATTCCAAAGGCATTTATTCATTAATTAACTGTTGTTGAGGAAATATTATGTTCCAGAATGTATGGAAGATGTACAATCAAAGATAAATAAGATGTGTCCATGCCTTTGAGAAACACAACTTGGAGACAATTTTTTCAGACAACTAACAATCAACTAGGGTGGAAGTGTTCTTTTCTATTTCCTGCAGTGAATCCTGACTGATACAGAGTCCAAGGTGATCATATCTCACTACTGCTTAAAATTCTTATCTCTGCATAGTTTTTAGAAAAAGTTTCTTTGCCTAGAAATGTTAGCTAACATTTACTGAATGCATACCACTTTAAGGATACTATTCTAAGTGCATGTAGATTAATTCACTTTAACATCACAAAATCCTGATGTATGTACTTTACAGGTGAAGAAAATGAGGGATAGAGAGATTAAATATCTTTCCCAATATAAAACAGTTAAGAAATAGTGGCTTTAGAGTGCAATCTAAGCAGTTTAGCTTCAAAACTGTAATTGAACCCATTAGTCTATGCTGCAAAATGGTTACAGTTCTTGTCAAGAATTAGAATTAGAACCATCTCTATCCTGTTACCCACTGTATATTCCTTTAGAAATACCAACTTCCTATCAAGTTGTTTCACACATTAGTGCTTTTGCACAAACTGTCCCTTCCCTCAACT
The DNA here is from genome assembly GCF_028564815.1 of Eubalaena glacialis. Lineage (NCBI taxonomy): Eukaryota > Metazoa > Chordata > Mammalia > Artiodactyla > Balaenidae > Eubalaena > Eubalaena glacialis. Next base: position 47,791,351 of record NC_083725.1, on the reverse strand, counting down.
TTAATCAAACAATGATTTACTTAGCTCTTGCTTTATGCTACGACAATTCAAGATACTGGGGATTATTACACCTGTTAAAATGACAGATGCCATCTTTCCCTTTATGTAGGTTGCAGACTACAGGGACTTGAAAGGAAATAAAGAGACGCTATAGTATAGAATGATAGGTGAAAGGAAATAAAGAGTAAATTACAATTATAATGTTATTATGAGAATTGAAAAGTGTCCAGGAAGCACACATGTGTGGGGGGCACAATTTGAAATTGAAGTATTAGAGGAAGCTGAAGGTCTGCACAGATAGCTGAATTCCTGGCATTTTCAACACCTGCCCTACTTGGCTAATTCCTACACATTGATCAAGGCTCAATTTCTTCCTTGAGAATCAAACCTTTTCCCCAATCTGATTAAGATGCCTTTTATTAAGTCCCCTTAGTAATATGAACAGAAAGCACTTTATTATCTTGTACTGTTATTGTTAGTTATTGCCTGTTCTTTTCTCTCAGTAAACTGAATGCTTCTCGAGAGTCATAATCATTACTTGCTTATTTTTGTGTCCACTTAATCTACTACAGTGCTTGCTTAGCATATGCCTTCTATAAATATTTGTTAATGAATGCAGAAATGGTTGAGGACAAAGCAAGTAATAAAAATGCCATCAATTCAAGATGGGTCTTCTATATCCTGCTAATGCTCAGATTTTTTTCCAGATGATCAGAGAACCTTAGACTTGACAATAAAAATGATTGTGTGTCATTTATATTATGTAAGGATTTGCATCCTTGATTCAAACTGGTTTGCTAAGTTGGTTAAAACATCACAATGATGAGGTTAAAGTGATAAGTTTCATCTTGGTATGGACCAGTTTGCTTCATTTATATCTGTATTCAGAGGTTGCCCCATGCACCTTGGCCACTTGACCTGCAGAAGTATGACTTTGGTTATAAACAGAACCAAATGAGAAAGCATGTGTGGATCATCCCAAGTCAATTTCCATTCATGGGACAACAGCTGTAACGTATTACAACCTTGCATTGGCAAGCCAATAACTTCACCTTCACATCTTCAGGGCAGCATATTATATGCCTAAATTCAGGTATTATTTCATATATTTGAAAATAAAGTGTAGACAAGCTTTCAGGGTTAACATAATGTGACAACACACATCAATATCATCATAGATTTAGAAAAGTTACTTAAAGTAATGTACAGTAGCCCATGAACTGTCAGAAGAATTTTGTGATTTATATGTGTTTTGGTAAAATGATTTTCCTTGATTGTCCCCACTTACATTATTAGTTACATTGAGTTGCAAAAAGCTTCTTTTTTATTTGATTCTTATCTTAATAATTCAACAGATCATTCCGTTTACCTTCCATAAACTCAGGCTAGGGCCATAAAACTGTTTTCTTCTGGAAACAATTGATCTTGAGGTACTTATAGATTCAAAATATTTAGATAAATTATACTCTGTACTATATTTGTAGCAGATATAGTTTTAAAATCAGAAAATTTGGATACTTTCAATTATAAAATTTGGCAAGAATAACAAAATACGGTTAATTCCTTGGGAAAAAAATCCCCACCCACCATGACTATGATTAAAATGATCTTATGGATTCTTTGTAGAAAAACATCAGTAAAATTAGTACTAAAAGCTGAAGACTTTGCATCTGGCAAGTGTTAAAATATCATGGGTGTTATTTTAGGAGGAACTTCTGGGGAACTAGGTTTTCCCTAGAAATATTGCACTTTAGGTTTTAAAGAACAGAGTGTGAGCTTTCCCTGTCAAGTGCAGCCTAATCATTTATTGGACATTCTTAGTTCATTAGGTTACAGTGTTCCTGAGGCTATTTTTGGTGACACACATAAGGTGTATAAAGATAAATTTATCCCTGTGCTGTATGTCTGATAAGGAGGTTGAAAAGATTCAATCAGAGATGTTACATATGGTGATAGAGCATTGATTTTCACTCAGTGCACGAAACACAGTTGAGTCTCAGGATCCTGTGAAAAGGTGCTTTAAATTGCCCACCAAGGACTTCCCTGATGGCGCAGTGGTTAAAAATCCGCCTGCCAGTGCAGGGGACACAGGTTCTATCCCTGGTCCAGGAAGATTCCACATGCCGCAGAACAACTAAGCCTGTGTGCCACAACTACTGAGCCTGTGCTCTAGAGCCCACAAGCCACAACTACTAAGCATGCATGCCACAGCTACTGAAGCCTGTGTACCTAGAGCCCGTGCTCCGCCAACAAGAGAAGCCAATGCAATGAGAAGCCCGTGCACTTCAACAAAGAGTAGCCCGCTCTCCCCGCAACTAGAGAAAGCCCCTGCGCAGCAATGAAGACCCAACGCAGCCAAAAAATAAATGAATAAATAAATAAACTTATTAAAAAAATTGCCCACTAAGTAGATATGACTCATGGTCACAGATATTCGAGCATACTTATCCAAAAATAAACATCATTCTGAATTTAAGTTGATTTTAATATTGATGGGGGATGAAAGAAGAAAATAAAAGCCAAATAGACTTTATTGAGCATCACTGTCTTTGTTCATTGTTTTAGCACTCCAAAGAATAACAGCATGTGAAGAGCTTCCAGCCCTCCTGAAACTTATAATTTATTTGGGAAAAGACATTAATAAGCAATATATGATTCACACATACTTAATGCTCATCTACCTTTGTTCCCTCATTTGCCAGATGCAGCATACACATTTTCTTCAATTAAGAGAAAAAGGAAAGGAAAAATCTCCCTCATGAGATATAATCAGCCTGAGAATAAAAGATTTTTAAACGTGTAAAAATAGTAGAACCTTTTAATTTTCCTCTTAAATGATATATTAATGATGAACTTCAAAGTAAAAGGGGAGAAAGAATAGTGAATCTAGTTGAAGCAGAGAGAAAGTAGAGGGTCGAGTGTCCCAGCATTCCAGACTCAAGGAACATGTTCTCACCCATTTCAGGGGACACTGAGGGCCTGCCATGGAGACCTAGGGATTAGAGAACCAATTTGGAGTCACCTGTCTTAGATCATTGCTAAGAAAAAAATTTTTTTTTACTAACATATGAGAAGATGCAGTACCAGATGTTTAAAAGCACCTAGAGAGAGGGGTGTTATGTTTGTTAGTGGGTAGTAGTGCTTGTTAGTGAGTGTGCTTTGGGGAAGAAATCAGTGATGAAGGAGTCTGACTGATAGAAAATTTCCAATAACAGGTGGGGGAAAACTCCCTGAATTATGAGTGTCCAATGAAACGAAACCATGCCGTATCTAATCTGGGCTGTGTGTGCCATTGATCCATACAGTCTCTACTCCCTCAGATATGGGGCCTATAAAGTAATAAACAATAGAGATATATTTGTCCCCATGAGAGTTTTTTTAGTTGAAACACACTAAGTTGTGTACCACGTGAAGTGAAAAATATTTGGCGTGGGGTCACATAAGTTAAGTCCTTTGTGATTATTATTTGATGTCACCTTTAAAAATTATTTTATTAATGTTTGACTACCAAAAATCCATTTAAATATCTGCATTTTAGGTAAATTATAAAGAAGTAAGTAAAACATTGTGACAGTATGCATTTACTCTGAATAATTTTGTTATAGTTCTTAAAATTTGTTTTTATTTATAGAAATATTCTTTTTCTTAGTTTCTTTCAAGTTAAATATCCTTGCAGCACTGCATTTGGTATTTTCTGTTGTCTAATTAATTGAGAAGATAGTTGTTTTCATATGCCAAATGTTATTGGAGAATCTGACGCAATGAGGGGAAGACTCTCAGATTTCCACCGTTAGATGCTTTAAAAGATCATAAAATTATAATGATAAAATCAATCACATCACTTTAAAAAATACATCTGCACATTCTTATGAGAAAAATTTAGCTTATGGACTTTGTTTCTATTTATAAAATATTAATGTGCCCTGACATTGAAAAATGAAATGAGATTAAATAACTGTTGTGTCTGGGGTAACAGTACTCCAGACGTTAAAGCTGAGCTGGGAAGATGATGACCGGGAGATAAGTTCACCTACGGCAGCAAGAAAGGTTTCTCATATTTCAGAGACATTTCTATCCCTAAAAACCTCCCCTTAATAATACAATAAAGCTCGAACTAATGGGATACCTTAGATTTCCTATAATTAAACAAATCAGCTGACTGCAGGACTAAATTTCCAGCTCTTTGCAGAAATCTCTCCTTTGTAATTCAAAGGACATATAATCCTCTCCATGAACTTGACAAGGTGTATGTACTACCATTTATTTTCTCCTTAGTCACCCCTCACTCAAGTCCACCAGGAAACCTTACATTCTAACCACTCTAGAAGCCTAAGTTATGACTCTCAAGGCTTGGGCTCTTGCTCTCTGGATAATTTCTTTTGGCCTCCCTGTTGCTGCCAAGGAAGCAGGAGAGGATAGCGTTGCTAGGGCAGTGAAAGTCTTTTCTCTTTCAGCAATTATATCTGGCCAGAGAGAGGGAGATAGCTCATGGCTGACTGGTTTGCAGTGCCAGGAGGTGGGAGCCGTACAATTGGAATAGGCTCTGGGATGAATCTACATCACTGTGAATTCTGGCAGAATGCATTGCAGTTGGAATCTGTATCGTTCCTCTATCCTTTTGATATTAATAGTTAATACGATTCATGAATTAAAGAGAGAATATTTCTTGAAATTTTTTACTTATTAATGCATTCATTTGATACTTTTCAAATGATGAAATACACTTTGGCTAATTTATTCTACTTCTTTGAGAAGGTGTCCTGTGCTATGTGTGTGAGATACAGTGACAGTCTGGCCCATGGCCTCTAAATCAGGAATTTGGTTTTCTATCACCTAACACACTGCTCACAACATACTCAGACCCACTTTAGAGCACACTAGCCTCTCTCAATAATTTCTTGTTGGCTGATTGACCTACCAAATAGGCAGTCTATAAATAGACATATATATAGATTAGCCTTAAATGGTAAAAGAAACAGATGCTTGAACAGCTACAGAGAGTAACCTGAAACCCTGGAACTCTGATGACTCTCTGTAGGATTACTGCTGTCCTTTCATGGTTATGGCTCCTTACCTTCCTCAATCCATGAAGCCGTCTTAAATTCGTCCAAGATAAAGTAACTGCCTCTTCACACAGTCACTCTCTTTGCTTTTCATTGTCCTTTAATCCGAATCATAAATCTGTTGGGTCTATGTATAATAGTTACATAAAATCATCCATTTGCGGGATCCATAGTTACCTTACTTGCTGGCTTTGTTGGTTAACTCTGAAAATAAAATTGGCATTAATGAAGGTAAAGTAAAGCAATTAAAAACAAAAAGCAAGAATATAGAAAACTACGGCTAGCTTAAGACAACACAGATAATATACTGTTAATAAAGTATTTCCCCAAATCACAAGTTTTTCCAATTACCTCTCTGTGTATGTTCTGAAAGGAAGTCTGCAACCAGGCTTCTTAGTAGAATACTAACTCCAGTTCTTTGGTAAAACCTACTACACAATGCTTTAATTTAAAAGTATCAAATTTTAATATCTTGCTTAGTGGACTACAAGTAAACCATTTTTTTTGTATGTAAAAAAAGTGAAAGTTTCTATATAATTGTTTATCAATTGTTCAAAAAACTGACTAATACATTTTGGATACATTTGTAGTCCATCACTAGGCCTCTCATGTGTCAGATGGGACTGTCAATCATTTCTGAGTATTAAACATATCTTTATCTATGTCTATGTCCTTGTCTATGTCTGTGCTTATGTCTACATTATACCTTAAACAGCCTCCAGGAAATACTAGGATTACAAACTTCTTAAGAATCTGAGCTTTGACTATCTATACGCTGGTGTTAAAAAGGAGACAATAAAATACAAAAGGAATGTATGATGATAGAGTTGGAAAATGCCCTCCAGATGAAGAAAGGAGAGGGAAATATTTCGCTGAGCAAGTTGACTTTAAACTTCTGTCAGGTAATGGAATAAATATCACAATACTTCCTTCTTATTCTATATAAGAATTTTTAAGACTCCTTCGTTTTCCCTCTGAGAGGTCTCTCCTACTCTATTTCTGCTATTGAGGTCATCACTTCTAGGCTCTTAGAGATGCCTCATCTCTTCTTCCTGTTCTTCGTTTTGTCACTGCACGTGCTGTTGATGCACATGGCTGCACTTTTAATTGTATTACATGGTAATAATTCCTTAACAATGCTATTCTCTACTGATGTAGGCACACTCCTAGAAGCACACATCAGATACTGAAATATATGATTACTGCATAAATCACTGAATCTCATCCCATGGAAAACACCCCTGTTTTAGTCAAATTCTGCTCAGGAAAAAAGAAACTATGCAAAGTCTTTCAAGAAGTGAGGGTGTAATTCAGGAAACTGGTTATGCAGGTGTTGAAAACCTGGAAGAGCTAAAAAAAAGAGAGAGAGAAAGATTAGTAACTGCAGGAAGCTGCCGGTATCTAAGTCTGAAAAAACAACAGGGAGGAGATGTTGTTAATCACAACTTAGAAGCAAGGAGGGGTCCCTTCCTCAAAAACTCCAACTGCCTAAGGAAATACCATCACTTCAGGAGCTGCCACTATCTCAGGAGCTAAGACAGTGGATGAGAGACCATAGTTTCAGAGACCGGGTCCATGAGGATGTATCTGATATCTTAATGGGTGTCAGGCAGCTGCTGCTGGGATGTTTAAAGGACCATTGAAGATATGCCATGTGGTTTGTTCTGGGAGTGCTGGCTTCCTGGATGGAGGGAATGTTCCAGGGTATTTCACTTGGCTTTTTCTACCGTAACAGCTCTTACGCCATTCCATTTGGCAAGTTGCCAAACATGCCTATTGAATTCATACATTCAGCAACTGGAGAAATGATGCACAATGGTTTTGTAGAATTACTTTGTTCATTGTTAGACTTGGGCCAAAACTTTTTTATCACCTGGCCACAATAATCCTTCCCTTTGCTGGTGGACTGCTAATGTTTTAGGTACTCATAAATTAGTATCAACTCGGGCCAGTATTTATTAATCCCAAAAAGATTTCTTTTCCTGTGGAGTCACCCTGAATAATAGCTTTAGGTCCCTTTACTCCTAGGCAAGCTTGGAGTAATATTTACGGTATACTCTTGGGCAGCATTGTAGGATTCTTCCTTAAGGGGATCCCGTTAAGTTGGGTAACTGAGCAAGAAGCTGTGAGGCTATATTATAGTGCCAACTAGAACTAGACTTTTAAGTTATCTAGATCAAGTAATACTTTAGTAAGATTCTCACCAGTTTTCTTTCCAGAGATGAGGTGATCAGTTAACCATTACCAAACATCTAAGGACCACAGGTCAAACCTTCTGATTGCTGCTCTTGTTCTATTTCGTATTATGCTAATTTGCCTATCTTAGCACTGGAGTAAAGTACTGACAATTGGCTTCCTGCATTCTGACATTCCACTATTTCCATTCCCATCAGGAATCTGGTTACAATGGTAGTACCTCCCACCATCATTCTAGCTTTCAGAGGACAGGTGTCACAGAGCTTTCTAACTGACACAGTACTTTCTTTACTAAGGCATTTCCCAATGCCTAGTTAAGAGAGTGTCCTATGGTGCTTCTGTGGGAGACATAGTGAGAGGTGCATTTTCAGGTTGTGCATACTAATACTACTCCAACATTGTGATCTTCCTAAACATTTTATTTCTTCTTTTATATTAACTCAGGGAGCAGTGACTCAAATTCATTGAAAGTAGCTCACTGCTGAGTCTATATTTCCATCAAATAATTAAGTAAACTATTAGAGATACTCCTCAACTACTTGTAGTAGTACGTTAAGTCCAGAATCCCTGGAAAAGAGAATATATACATATGGGGTATATACATATATATGTGCATAAAAATTGCCTCAACAAAATATTTTATAAATACATGTGTATAATTGTATTCTAAGGCTGTTAAACCAAGGGGGATGGAATATGACATTGGAGCAGAGTGCTAAATATATTGTCATTCCAGCACTACCTGTTGAAAAGACTAATTTGTTGTGGCATATTTTTAAAGCCTTTCAAAGTTTAGGAGTATAAGCTGTATTTTTTCAGGTCAGACTCTGCATTTATCTTCCTGGGGTATGTTGATATCTGATTACAGTTATAGGATTGGAAGCAATGAATGAAAGTTTATGGGTGGGTCCTTGAGGAATTTCTTGGTAAGCGAATTAATCTCATGTGGGGTCATTGCAGTGTCTTCAAGAATTGGAAAACTAGTTTTTTCATACAGAAGAAGACCTGCTTATACTGGCAAGGATACAGTAAATATCATTTTAAATTAAATATTAAAATATCAGAGAAATTTTAATATTCAAATTTCTTAACTTTATTGGGTTTGATGTTCAGCCATGTTTGTCTTGTAGTTATAATAAATGAGCCTTTTTTCATAGTTTGAGATTTTTTAAATTCCTGAACTTATCATTTATTTTTTCTAAGCTCTCCAGAACTGTTGGAAATAATCAGGCAGCCTTCCAGTTCTTGTGGCCATCATTCCTATTAAGTGCAGTAGCCACCTGGGCTTCCAAAGTTTTGCTTTCAGAAGATACTTCATTCTAAGCAAAAACATGATGTCATTGCATGTTACTGGTTACTAGTGTCCAAATTCACTTTGATGAGGAGGCTATCACTGCATTCAAGCTCAAAAAGTAAGCAATCTAATCCAAGAATCTCAGCTTGTTACTAAGTACATGTTAATCAGAGACTAGTGAGGGAAAGAGAAACCACACTACCTGTTTCAGAAGAGAGGATTTAATACAGGGAATTTATTACACAGGAATTGGCAGGCTAGAAAAGCAAAAAGGAGAAGATAAAACTAATAAGTGAAACTAGTAAATTCTCTAGACCTAGAGAAATGAAAGGGAGGGAAGAGGTGGGCTTATCAGAGGAAGGGCTGTTACTGCAGTAACTGGAACCATGGTTGTAGAGGCCACAGCTTCAGGAGCTGGGACCATGACAGAGGTGCTGCCATGTGGCAAAATTGGGATTTATGGTGTTTCCCTCTTCTCTCTTTCCTTATATCCCTCCAGTGCATCCCAATTGGCAGAAGCCAACTGGAAGCCAGCTGGAAAAGGTGTTTAGCGTATGCAATTTGCAGACTCTAAGCTCTAATACTTCAGAGCATAGTATAATATAGAATTGATATATTGCTGAGAGACAACAGGCAAATAACTAGCCCAGACGCTTATGCTTTCTGGCTGTCAATTTCCTCATATAGCCAGCCAGCTATGATTCATTCTTCAAAACTCAACTTACTCAAACATTCATTTCTATTTCATCCTGTTTCTTCTGGTTGGGAGTAAGTAGCCCTCCTTTTCACTCCCACTGAAACTGGTACTGACTATCCTTATATTTCTTATCCCAGTGATACCACTTGCAAAATTTTTGCTTCCTCTTCCCATGATTTTATGCTCTGCTTGCCTTGAGGTCTAAGTTCCAAAGGGAGGGACACATCCACCAGGAGACACAACAATGATTTCATTGGTCTGAAAGTTGACTGCCACCTGGCCACTTTGGTTTCCTCATGCATCTGAATCAATAGACAAAGAAGGGAATTACTGTGCTGGCTATGATGATTGATACTGACTACCAGGGGAAATTGGACTACTACTCCACACTGAAATTAAAAAAGAGTATGCCTGGAATACAGGAGATACCTTAGGGAATCTCTAATCTTTACCATGTCCTGAGATTAAGGTCAATAGAAAACTATAACAACCCAACCCACGCAGGATGACTAATGGCCCAGACCCTTCAGGAATAAAGGTTTTGGTCACCCTATCAGGTAAAGAACTATGACCAGCTAAGGTGCTTGCTGAAGATAAAGTGAATCTAGTGTGGGTAGTGGAAAAAGGTAATTATAAATACCAGCTACAACCAGATGGCCAAGTACAGAAATAAGGTAATTATCATGAATATTTCTTTCATATTTTGTTATGAATACATTTGTATGTGTGTACAGTGTTTATATAATTTTTCTTTCCTCTCTTATTTCCTCTCATGTCTCAGAAAATGTATTGACTTTATATCACTATATTTAAGATATGAGACAACAAGGAGGAAAGTAAACATCGCTCTCCTATTTACCTCCCTGTCTGGGGAGGGGGTGAGGATATTTTCAGTTGTAAACAGGGGAGTTGTATCATGTTAGGTGGAATTCTGACTTTGGTTGTTTTTATTTGGTGATTAAGTATGGTTTAAGGAGATGCATATAGTGCTAAGTTGACAAGGGTGAACTTCTGATGGCTAATTTTGTGTGTCAGTTGGACTGGATAATAGAGTGCCAAGATATTGGCTAAACATTATTTCTGAGTGTGTCTGTGAGGGTATTTCTGGATGAAGTTAGCATTTGACTTATGATGACCACGATAGCTTTAGCTAACACTACCATCACATAATTAGCATTTCTTTTTTGTGGTAAGAACATTTAAATTCTACTCTCTTAACTTTCAAGTATGAAATACTGCATTATTAACTATAATCACCTTGCTATACATTAGATCCCTAGAACTTATTCATTTTCTAACTGGAAGTCTGTATATTTTGACAAACATCTCTCCATTTCCCACAACTCCCAGCTCTTGGTAACCACCTTTCTACTCTCTGTTTTTATGAGTTTGGCTTTTTTAGATTCCACATATAAGTGATATCACACAGTATTGGTCTTTCTCTGTCTGACTTATTTCTCTTAGCATATTGACCTCGAGGTTCAATAAGTGGACACAGTAAAACAGTTTGCCCTCCCTAATGTGAATGAGCATCATCTAATCCACCGAGGACCTGAAAAGAACAAAATGGCTGATTGCTTCAGCTAGGACATCAATCTTCCCTCAGTACTCCTAGTTCAGAGGCCCTTAGACCCAACCTAGAATCTACACTATCAGCTCCCCTGGTTCTCAGGCCTTCAGACTTGGACTGAATTATACCACCAGTTTTCTTGAGTTTCCAGGTTGCAGATGGTAGATGGCTCTATAACATGAGCCAATTCCTTATAATAACTTTCTTAAAAAATATATATATTTCTCAATATATATATATTAATGTTATTAACTTTATTAATATTGTCTCTCTGGAGAACTCTAACTAACGCAGCTTTTAAAAAGGTTGTATATTTTTGTAGTGTATTAATAGTGAAATCTTGGATATCCACATTGTGAGTACTGGGTGAAGGATAGTGTTCTTACCTTATGTTTAATACAGACTTAACAGTGCTTGAGGTATGGGACTTCATCAATTAAGTTGTACTTGCTTTACTCTGTGTCAACTCCATTAGTTAGTCTTTGTTTACATCTTCTTAATTTTGCTATTGCATCTCTATATCTGAAATCCCAGGGAACATTAATCTACTTTTCTCAGACATACATACACAGATATACACAGACACACACACACATCCTTTGTCTACCACCTGATTATCAGTTGTCTGGAATTGTTCCCATTCTTTATGTATCCAAGAGTTTTATCTCTCCAATTTAACTGAGAGCTTCTCAAGAACAAAGATTTTATCTTATGATTTTTTTGTCCTTCATAACATCTAATGCATAGCTTAGGACACATTTGGTACCCTATATTTGTTGGAGAAATCATTGATAACTACACCTGATACCTTCTCTGTGTACAATAAAATCTACTTCTTTTATCACTCCATCTTAATATCACAGAAGCAATATTTAGGAGCATTTTACATGGGCTGGGTGCAAAGTGTTTCCTCAGCAATTCAAAATGGTTTCTTGCCCATTTTAAAGTAGAGCGTTCTTAATTTTCATATTTCCAGATTAAAGTTAAAAATAGACTCTAATCTGAGGAGATGTCTGTGGATGCTTGCATTCAGTTTGAGTAAATGTCTTATATTTGGACATTTTATTTATGGTGTATTTTGGATACATACTTAGATTTCTAGTTACCACAACATACAATGAATTGTAAAGAGATGCAGAGTTTGAATGTAACTGATGGTAAATTAAGCTCTAAAATAAAATAGATAGATGTTAATGCCAGGCATTGCTTTTATTAGGGCTGTTAGAATTTCTACACCCAGTAAATCTTTGTCGATGTTAAGACTCAATGGAAATGAGAGATGTTTTGGAAGGTGTTTGTAAGTATGATTTTAATATAATTTGGTTTTAATTTGTAAAAATAACTACTTTAAAAAGTGATACATGCCCATAATAAAACAATTCAAATTATATAAAAGAGGAAGTAAAAATGTCCCTAAACTACATAATTCAGAAAACACCATTATTAACATTTTTGTAACTATCCTTCCAAACACATCTCTCTTTACACATATACATATAAGTTTATACATATATTTTTAAATGAAATACTCTGTTGCATTTGATGCTTTAACTTGCTTTTGACTCTATACATTATTATTGATTATTTCCTATGTCAATAAATAGGGGAGCCTCTTGTTTCTAATATCTCATTAGTTTTCTATGTGTTTAATTATAGACATATAGGTTATTTCCATTTCTTTTCTAGTATGAACAATTCTATAGAAAACATTTTTGCTCAAATACAATTTTTCATCTTGCCCTATCTTTAGTTGAGTTTATTCATTCATTCATTCAACATTCATTTATTAGCCTCAGCCATGTCAGTCACTGAGATGTTGCAGTCTAACAATAATCCAATTAGACAAAAATCTCTGCTTTTAGTGGATTAATAGGTATGCATATTTGATGATGTAACATACACTTTTAAATTTCCCTCTAGAAACATACTAATGTAAGTATCTACCAACTTTACAGGAAAGAATCTGTTTACATAAAACAATTCTAGTGTTTGTTAAATATCTTAATTCTTCCAAGTTTGGTGAGTGAAACGTGATCTCTTAGATGTTTATTTACATTTCTTTTATGGAAGTTGAATATCTTTTCATGGGCATATTATCCATTTGTATATCTTGTTTTGTATGTTGCATAACCACACATTTATATTAAGGTATTTGAAGTTTTTTTTCTTAATGATTAGTAAGGAATCTTTGTGCATTATAAGTAGTAATCTCCTTTCAGTCATAATATTTGGCAAATGTTGTTGAATATGATGTGAATGGAGTTATACAGTAGGTAGCCTTTTAATGACTGGCTTACTTCACTCAACATCATGTTTGTGAGATTCATTTATGTTCTCGTGCTTAGTGGTAGTTTAGTCATTCTCATTGCCATATATATTTTTATTGAATGATGATACCAAAATTTATCTTTCTGTTCTACTGTTGATAGACCTTTCAGTTGTTTCTAGTTTTTGGCTATTACATAAAGTCTTGCTATTGATATTCTTGTATATGCCTTCTAGTAAACATTGGTTTACATTTATGTAGTAATGTAAAGTCACCATGTCATGGGAACTGCCACGTTCAGTAGAAGATCCTGCCAGTTTTCTGAAGTGGTTGTTCCAGTTTGCACTTGTGAGTTCTGGTTTTTATCTTTTTAAAACAAACAATCTGGTGGGTATACAGTAGTATTGCATTTTGGTTTTAATTAGTGTTCTCTGATAATTAATGAAGTTGAACACCTTTTCATGTGTGTGTTGACCTTGAAAACACTTCAAAATACAGATTCTCATGTTTCATTACAGACCTGCTGCACCAGAATCTCCAAGGATAGGGCTCAGGAATCTGTACTTTTAAGAGCTTACCAGCTGTCAGCATTCAGAGAATTACTGAGCATAAATGTAATTTTATTAGAATAGGAAAATATCCAGCTTGTATGGTAGCTAAAACAAGCCAACAGGAAAATTTGATATTCCTTTTGAAGAGAAATAAAAAAGTTATGGTGAAAGCTTCTAACTTTAAAAATTACACTCATTCTATTATGAACTTTGGAGACACAATCTATCAAAGGCTGTTACTGGGACTTTTCATATGCCATATATTGGGAGACAACTCAACATTGGTCTCTCACATTTCTGCATGTCTTGCGAGCTGAGGCATTGGTTGTCCTTGTTCTGAACTATCTTCTCAAGGATGTTTGTATGGTGAACAGCTTTTGAAACTAGAGATAGTATTTCTCACTGGAGCAAAGGGTAGGTTTATTTACTGTCCAGTGTAAAGATGTCTCCCTTTGGGGTAAAGATCAAGCAGGTTTACCATCCATTATAAAAGGTTCAGGTTCCCTGAGCTTGGCTTCCTCTCCTGTCATGCAACCTAATGTGTCTACAGGTACACCTATCTCTCTTTAGGTCAACCTATGGAAATTGGGGTTCAGGCAATTTAGAAAATGCTGATACTCTGACTACTGCTCATACTATCAGTAATAAAGTCATTGTTTCTGACCAAGGAGGCCAGCATCAGTGAACTTGTGGAATGCTTCTTGTTAGTTTGCAAGTAAAGTAAAATCTCAGGCAATTTCAAGTTTGTAGCATTTTATACTTTCCCAAATTTCATCTATTCAATGATTATACTGAGTAAAACACTGGTTGAGTTAACTAACTTTGATAAAGCATTATAGGTAAGGTAACAAATATATCTTTTAGGTTTGCTTTGAGAATAAATGTGTATAAAAATGTATTAAGAGTGTATTGATCCAGTACACTTACTCTATGGTAGAAAAAAACAAAAGTTCTTGTCATTTTATTTTATCAACCTCTTGTATTATGCTTGTACTTAGTTTATGTAATTTAAAATATTACCCTGTAGACAAGTTCATGAATGCTTTAGAGATAATACACTTTATTTACTTAGTATAATTTTAGACTAAAGATTATGAATGGGATTTCCAAATTATGGTGCCAGGGTTTAATGAGGTGTAATTATAGGTCCTAAGATATTTATACAAAGAGCAAAAAGCTTACTGTACACCATTAAAGTGTACAGTGTTTTATGTATGATGATGACTGACACAACCCATTATGGAATTTGAATAAGCTTAATTGTCCAAGAAAAATAATTGAAAATAATCCTTTAGATGTCAAAATATAGCAATTTATCATATGATTCAGTTGTTATTTAATATCCTTCCTGGTTACAGACATTTTTTTTGGTGGCTCATTAGTTATGTCACCAGGAAAAGAATATTTTTAGCACTGTTCAAGATGAAACCTTTATTCTCAATGTGTTGAAATATAAATTGCACAGGAACATTGACATTAAAACAATGTAATATTATCAGAATGAACCTCGTGCTCTCCTAATGAAAGGATAAAGCTGAAAATAGACATGAGTAATGATAATTTATCAATTGTATTTTTGAATATTTCCATAAACCTTAATTATATTTTGGGAAGCTTCTTAAATTACTATTCCATGTGTCATTCAATTGAAGATAGACCAGTAATAGCAACTCTACTTTTAAAGATTTTGTTGTATCTTACAATGAAACGTAATTGAGGGATAGGGTCAAAGGGAAAAAAATCAAGAGGAACGCCAATGAACCCTTGGGTTAGATTAGCACAGATCAATATATTTTTCTGTGCATTTGCTAGAAGTGAGATGCAAATTTGGCCCTAAGATTTACCAGGTGAAACAAAGATGGAAATAAAATCATTTACAAGATTTAGAATATCCATAAATTAAAGCCAATCAATTTATTAGAAAAGCATCACTCTTCTTGTCTCTGACATATGCAGGATTAACTCTGAGTGAGCTGTTTATTTAAATTGTCCAAAGATGTAAGGAAAAAGCTCAACTTGTTACAGTAGTTTATTAAGAGGCTGCTGCATCACAATGTGGTACACATTCTCAGGTCTTGATGTTCAATGCTAATTTAGAAGAGATGAGGGAGTAGGTAGACTGCTTATCCTTCAGAACATCACCCATAAATAGTATGTCTGGCAATCGAGCTTTTAACAAGGGTAAAATAACAGATAACCCAGGGTTATATTTTCTGACAAGAACTTGGGATCCAGATATATACTATATAGATACAGATATTATAGATATATAGTATCTATAGATATTATAAAGATTACATAGATATTATATATCATACCTATATAATCTTTAATATTATAGTGTAAATATTGTAATATTATATAGATATATATATAATCTTTAAATGAGTTATCTATATGCAGTCAGCTGGAAAAAGGCAGGCTTAAAGTGTTCCTAAGAAAATGAAGGAGGGTAAGTGAGTCACTTGCCTGTATAAATGATGTCTCTCTTCCTCATGGAAGAGATGGAAAAGATATGTATAGGCAGAAGCACCTGAAAACTATCAAGATATCATAATAGAACGATAGAACCTAAAATATTCTGTTACAGTATACTTTTGAGATATAATAGTAGATTTCCACTTAAGGGTTACAGGCTGCTTTTTTCTTTGTATCTGATTCATTTAAGTGAAGGTATGAGCCTAAATAGTCTACTCTAGATGGTTAGAGAATACTGTTTCTCCACCTTGTATTGAATGGGGATAAAGACTTTTTAGAAAACATTTTTCCATCTGCACGGAGGTCATTTTCTTGTTTTTCCTTTTGGGTATTTTTGCTTTGCTTTATGACTACCACTTGAAACGTGATAGATTTATTTGTAAGGCATCTTCTTTCATCTGCGAAGAAAAAATTCTTACTGCTTCAGGAGCTCAGTTGCCTTTTTCTTTTCTGCTTAAATCCTTTTGTATTCTCTGTCATCACGTCATACTTAAAATCATGCACTGGACTTTAAGCTTGTTTTATTGCTGTTTGGATTAGAAATAGCCTTTAAGAGCCTGTTGCTGCAAACGTTTTGTGAGCTCAGACTTTCATGTTGCTCCTAGTGGGGTAGGAAAGGCTAAAGCATCTTCCTCTTTCTCTTCCAATTCTGTTCCAAGACTGGAGGAATATTAACATTTGATTCTTTGGGATTTCCAGGACAAAAAAGATAACTGTTACTTTGAAGTTCAACAAACGAATTCCATAAATGTAACTTTTTTCATATTAATGATTGTATTATAAGGAACACATACATTTAATCAAAATCAATTAAGGTAAGATAAATTATAATAATTTCTAAGCAAAAATAATACAGTTTATAATGAGACTATGAAATCTTCCAATACATTATAAGAATCTTTAATTTCTGAGGTCTTTTGAGTCTCCTGCTAACTCTAGCCACTTAGCAGACAGAGACAATAAGAGCTCAGTGGTAGAAGTTGTTTATATTTAATCTTTAAGAGTCATTCCCTGCCCACTGCTGGTTTTGGCATGAAGAAAGTGAGGATCCTATTTGCCTTCCTTCCCTTTTCTTCATGACCTGTAAAGAGGAGTGTTGATCTGGATTTAGTTCATTTCTAGGGCACTTGTTATGCCAAAATTTTAAAAAGATTTTTCTTAGAGTTATACATAAGCTCTTGTGAAATAATCATTCTCTTTCTTCCACTGATTTATTCTTGAGTGTCCCATTGGAATGGAGATTTCAGAGTTTAGGCTTTGGAGGTCAAAACAGAGCAACTTTAGGGTCTGCTGGCTTGATGCTACTTTACTTAGGGAAAACAATTTTTCTATACAGTCAGCCAAACCACTGGAGTTTTACAGTAATGTATGGGCCATACATTCTTCTGATAATAACATGTTTTTCTGCTTTGCTTGGCTTACTGTATGAGTATTTCTCCATTGGAGATTTTGGAGAAAGAGGAATGGGATGGTCAAGGCAGAATTTCAATATTCCTGGGTCCTGTACATAGTACCACCTTAATAGCTCGCTTTTATTGTATCCTATTATCATGGAGTTTATTAGGGAATAATGTGAGTTTGCTCTTTCTCTGAGCGAATGTCTTGCGTGGCTATACTTGGGTTGAGGTAAGAAAGTGGTTATTATTAGGTATGTTTACTCACATTGATTATATTAATAAGATTTTCTAAATGATTACTATCAAAATAAAAACTGGACAACTAAGGTGATTGATTTGTTCAGGTTAGGTTACTTCAATAAGGATAATACTCCAGTTCCAAAGATCAGAGTATCTCAGCAGGTGGTTTTGCTTTAGGTTTTTATAGGGAGGGATAAACAATTTGCAGGTGGGGTGATTTGTATTTGGGGTTGTTTTGCAAGATGGGGGAGCCTTAGTTAGTTATGTGAAAAGGAAAATTTTTTTCTCTGTGGTTAGCAAGCTCTAATCTCAGCTAATCAATTGTAAGACAAATTATGCGTAGTTGGAAGGTCTGAGTCAGGCCTTGTCAGCAGGTTCAAGCAAAAGAGGAAAAGACTGTGTTTATCCTTGTCAGTCCCAACTCTTGCTCAGGACAAACACTGTTTGTCTTAGAATAATCTTAGGGATTAGAGTAATTTCTGCTGAATTTTGGGTCAATGTTTGGTGATATAATCCATAATAGTCAGCAGTTTCTTACTGGCTCTGTTCTTGGAGAAGTAGCTGAACCATCTGTTGTGCTCCGACGGTTGTCTGTAATTCAAAAAAAAATTCTGGAGACAAAGTATTTAGTTAGGGGGATACCTATTAAAAGAAGCAGAAAAATGATCATTAGATGTTATAGGGAGGAACGAAATCAAGACATGCAGCAAGTTGGCAAATATTTTAATGGCTCCTAGGTAATCGATGTGGAAAGGGCCTTCCATGATAATATAAGGACTGTGGTGGCAACGCAACAAATTTCTTGGTTAGGATCTCAAATGTTCTTGTGTGTGATGTAGAGGTCAGAGAAATTTTTGGAACAAATGTACAGCAATTGCTTCTGACCAGAGGACACAGCCTCCCTCTGGTGGCCAAGATCATTTGAAGTGCTTGTTGGTTGTGGAGTCCTGTACATTGAGTCTCTTGAAGTTATTGAGTAAGAAGGTCAATTTATTTTGTGACATTGTCCACTGTAATGATTATTCCCTGTAATGGGCCATGGAAGACACGAATTTAATTTCACTTCTGGAGTGGCTCATACTGCAGTATGTACTCCAGCTGCTCCAGGTACAATGTCAGTCCAAATAAAATGATTGCATGCAGCAGTCAGGTTCTCCCAAGCAATTAGCTTCCTTTTCAAGGGTGTGCTCAAATCCAGAGTAAAACGAAGAGTATGGGGAGTGAGTATATGTGGCCAATATGGTTGAGTAGGAAGACCCTGAGCTCATCTCCTCCTATGGGCACATCAAAAGTACAACTATTTACAGAGCAAATATTGATGAGAAAGACTGGGATTCTAGTAGAAAAGATCTTCTACAACTAAAGATATAAAGAAGGAACCACAATAAGGTGGGTAGGAGGGGTGGAGATGCAGTACAATTAAGACCAATACTGGGTGGGTGACCCACAAATGGGAAGATAAATACAGTTGCAGAGGTACTTCCCAAGGAGCGAGGAGTCTGACCCCCACATTGGGCTCCCCAGCCCAGGGATCCTGAACTAGAATGAGCCCCTAGAACATTTGCCTTTGAAGACCAGCAGGACTTATTTTTGGAAGAGCCAAAGGATTGTAGAAAACAAAGATTCCACTCTTAAAGGGCCCACACAAAACCTCACATGTTCCAGGACACAGGGTAGAAGCAGTAATTTGAAATGATCCTGGGTCAGACCCACCTGCTGATCTTGGAGAGGCAAGAGGCAAAAGCTTATTAACACCTGGACCTGGCCCCACCCACCAGCCTTTTGGCACCAGTACTTGGACACCTCAGGCTAAGCTAAGCAACTAGCCAAGTGAGGACACATCCCCAACCACCATGATGCCACTGTCTTAAGAACTCCTGAGCCCACAGACAACCTGGGACATAGCCTTGCCCACCAGAGGGCCCAGAACCAGGACCCACCAGTGCTCTGGCACTAGCCCTGGAACCTCCTCAGGGCCCTCTGGGACCTGGCTCTGCCCATCAGTGGGCCAATACTGGCCCCCAAACCAGTCACACACACCAGTTGGCAGGCACCAGCCCAAGGACCATCTGGGCCCCAACCCTACCCACCAGTGGGCTAACACACCAACTCAGGACCCCAGGACCCTACAACCAGAGTTCTTGGGACCTGGCTCCACCCACCAGGTCCTGCACTAGCCCTAGCACCCCCTAGACCTTGGCCCTGCTCATCAGCAAGCTGACACCAGCTTTGGAACACCCCGGGACGTGCAGCCAGAGACACCGGGACCTAGCCCTACCCATGAGTGGGCCAGTGTCAGCCTCAGGACCTGGCGTCACCCACCAGTGGGCAGGCACCAGCCCCAGGATTCCCTTAGCTCTGGGCTTACCCACAAACAGGCAGACACCAAACCCAAGACCACCACAGCCCTGCAGCCTGTCATGTCAGGACACAACCCATCCACCAACAGGCCAGCACGAGCAATGGGACACCTTAGACCCCTCAGCCAGCCATCCAAAAATCTGGCCCCACCCACCAGCTGGCAAACATAAACTTTGGGACACCCTAGACACTGTATCTAGCCATGTCAGGAAGGGGCCCAGCCTACCAGAAGGTCAACACTAGATCTGGGACCTCTGTCCCCACAACCACCCAACTCAGAAAAAGACTGCCAAACAGTGAACCAGCACTAGCCCTGGGATCCCCCTGGGCTCTGCAGTCAGCCACCTCATGACCTGGTCCTGTCCACCAGTGGCTGGCAGCATCTGGACAAGGCAGGGCCTGGCAACCAACCAGATTGGGGGCCACCCACACCTACTAGGCGACCCACAGTAGTTAGCCCATCACAACAGAAGGTCCCATGTGGCCCACATAGGGGCTCCCCTAGAGCATAAAACTCTGGTGACCAGAAGGAAGTGCACTGCTGGGACTCATAGAATGTCTCCTACAAAACGCCTCTTCTCCAAGGTTGGGATACATAACCAACATACCAAATACATAGAAATGAAAATATTTATACCTAGGAATAAATCTAACTAAGGAGATAAAACTGTACTCAGAAAACTGTAAGACACTGTTTAAAGAAATTGAATATGAAACAAACAGATGGAAAGATATACCATGTTCATGGATTGGAAGAATTAATAATGTTAAAATGACCATACTACCCAAGGCAATCTATAGATTCAATGCAATCTCTATCAAAATACCAATGGCATTCTTCACAGAACTAGAACAAATAAGTCTACAATTTGTATGGAAACACAAAAGACCCCAAATAGCCAAAACAATCTTGAGAAAGAAGAACAAAGCTGGAAGTATCACATTCCCTGATTTCAAACTATAGTACAAATGTACAGTAATCAAAACAGTATGGCACTGGCACTAAAACAGACAACCAGATAAATGGAACAGTATAAAGAGCCCAGAAATAAACCTATACTTATATAGGCAATTAATCTATGACAAAGGAAGTAAGAATGGGGGAAAAGACAGGCTCTTCAATAAATGGTGATGGGAACACAGGACAGCTACTTGCAAAAGAATCAAACTGGACTACTCTCTTACACCATGCACACAAATAAATTCAAAATGGATTAAAGACTGAAATGTAAGACCTGAAACCATAAAACTTCAGAAGAAAATATAAACACTTGGCTCTTTGACATCAGTCTTAGAAATTTTTTTTGGATATGTCTCCTCAGGCAAGGGAAACAAAAGCAAAAATAAACAAATGGGACTACATCAAACTAAAAAACTTTTTCATAGTGAAGGAAACTATCAACAAAACGACAAGGCCACTTACTGAATGGGAGAAGATATTTGCAAATTATATATCCAATATGAAATTAATATCCAAAATATACAAAGAACTCATACAAGTCAACATAATAAAACCAAACAACCCAATTAAAAAAAATGGGCACAGGATCTGAATAGCCATTTTTCCAAAGAAGACATAGAAATGGCTAACAGGAATATGAAAAGGTGCTCAACATCACTAATCATCAGGGAAATGCAAATCAAAAACACGAGATATCACCTTACATCTGTCATAATGGCTACTATCAAAAAGACAAGTAACAAGTCTTGGTGATAATGGGGATAAAAGGGAACTCTTATGCACTGTTGTTTGGAATGTTTTGATAAACTGGTACAGCCACTATGAAAAACAGTATGGAAAG
Organism: Eubalaena glacialis; assembly: GCF_028564815.1. Classification (NCBI taxonomy): domain Eukaryota; kingdom Metazoa; phylum Chordata; class Mammalia; order Artiodactyla; family Balaenidae; genus Eubalaena; species Eubalaena glacialis. The sequence continues at coordinate 47,769,436 of NC_083725.1, read as the reverse complement.
TCCTCAAAAATTAATAATAGAACTACCATACGGCCCAGCAATTCCACTCCTGGGTATTTATCCAAAGAAAACAAAAGCACTAATTAGAAAAGATACATGCACTTCTATGTTCATAGTTATTTACAACAGCCAAGATATGGAAGCAACCTAAATGTCCATCAATAGATAAGTGGAAAAAGAAGATGTGGTGTATTTATACAATGGAATATTACTCAGCCATGAAAAAGAATGAAATCATGTGTAGCAGGAACTGACATAGTGTTGTAGGTCAATTATACTTCAAAAACAAACAAACAAACAAACTCATAGAAAAAGAGGTCAGATTTGTGGTTAACAAGCAGGGGAGGGAGCAGGTGGAATTGGATGAAGACAGTCAAAAGTTACAAACTTCTGAGCATCTCCCAACTAGGGCACCTGCCAACTGCTGGTGGGGGACTCTGACACCCAAGGAGATGGGAGGAGCCCCAAAGTGAACCAGTAGGATGTAGGGGGACTGAGGGGTGGAAGAGAAGTGGAGGCCAGACAGGATTGGAGCCCCTGAGGCCAGGGAGATCAGCAGATGCAGGCAGGAGGGACTCTGTGGGAAGAGTGGGAGAGGAGCAGAGGGCGATCAACTGGCCTGCTCAGGCCAGGGAGCCTGCTGAGCTCCCAGACCGGTACCACCCCTCCAAAGCTGCATTGAGGCCGCATGGGTCCTGGGGGCATAGGAGGGAGGTGGGGGGAGATCAGGAGAGGCAGGTGGGAGGGGCCCTCCCAGACTCGATGAGCAGGAGAGGAGAGGAGGGCATTTGTCCCACCTGCTCGAGCCCACGAAGTCTGCTGGGCTCCCAGGTGAGGTCCCCTGTCACTGAGACCAGGGGTGGGGGACACACCTGGGCCCCTTCTGTTCCTTGAGCTTAAGCCCCACCCACCACAGCCCACAGGGCCTTTTCCAGCCCTGTGGGTCCTGAGCATTGGCCATGCTGACCACCAAAACCTCACCCTTGCTTAGGCCACACTCTCAACAGTCAAGGCCTCCCCCCCCCCCACCTTTTTTTCCCTCTTCCTCTTTTTCCTATTGTGGTACTGTTGAACCTTTTGGTTGTTGAATCATCTATATTTTAATTTTTATATTCTTCCTAACATATCTGTTAGTTTTCTAGTCTAATTTTATTTTTTACTTTTTATTGTTGTTTTTTGTTTTTGTATTTTTTTTTTTTGCTGCCCCAGGCAGCTTGCAGGATCTTGGTTCATGAGCCAAGGGTTGGGCCGAAGCCCCTGGGTTGGGAGCTCTGAGTCGAACCACTGCACTGAGAACCTCAGACCCCAGGGAATATTTATCTGAGTGAGGTCTCACTGAATTCCTCATCTCAGCACCAAGACCCAGCTCTACCCAATAGCCTACAAACCCCAGTGTTGGAAGCCTCAGGTCAAACAACCAGTAAGACAGGAACAGAATACCACTCATAAAAAAAAAAAATGAGATGGCAAAAGAATATGTCACAGATGAAGGAGCAAGGTAAAAACCTACAAGATCAAATAAATGACGAGGAAATAGGCAATCTACCTGAAAAAGAATTCAGAGTAATGATAGTGAAGATGATCCAGAATCTCGGAAACAGAATGGAAGCATGGATTGAGAAAATACAAGAAATGTTTAACAAAGAACTGGAGAACTAAAGAACAAACAAACAGAGATGAACAACATAATAACTGAAATGAAAAATACACTAGAAGGAATCAATAAAAGAATAACTGAGGCAGAAGAACGAATAAGTGAGCTGGAAGACAAAAAGGTGGAAATAACTGCCTAGAAGCAGAATAAAGAAAAAAGAGTGAAAAGAATTGAAGACAATCTCAGAGACCTCTGGGACAACACTAAATGCACCAACATTCAAATTATAGGGGTCCCAGAAGAAGAGAAAAAGAAAGTTTCTGAGAAAACATTTGAAGAGATTATAGTTGAAAACTACCCTAACATGGGAAAGGAAATAGTCACCCAAGTCCAGGAAGCACAGAGAGTCCCATACAGGATAAACCCTAGGAAAAACACACCAAGACACATATTAATCAAACTAACAAAAATTAAATTCAAAGAAAAATATTAAAAGCAGCAAGGGAAAAACAAAAAATAACATGCAAATGAATCCCTATAAGGTTATCAGCGGATTTTTCAGTGGAAACTCTGCAGACCAGAAAGGAATGGCAGGATATACTTAAAGTGATGAAAGAGAAAAACCTACAACTAAGATTACTCTACCCAGCAAGGATCTCATTCAGATTCGATGGAGAAGTCAAAAGCTTTTCAGACAAGCAAAAGCTAAGAGAATTCAGCACCACCAAACCAGCTTTACAACAAATGCTAAAGAAACTTCTCTAGGTGGCAAACACAAGAGAAGAAAAAGACCCACAAAAACAAACCCAAGTCAATTTAGAAAATGGTAATAGGAACATACATATCAATAATCACCTAGAATGTAAATGGATTAAATGCCTTAACCAAAAGACACAGACTGGCTGAACAGATACAAAAAAAGACGCATATATATGCTGTCTACAAGAGACCCACTTCAGACCTACGGACACATACAGACTGAAAGTGAAGGGATGGAAAAAGATATTCCATGCAAATGGAAATCACAAGAAAGCTGGAGTAGCAATACTCATAACAGATAAAATAGACTTTAAAATAAAGACTCTTACAAGAGATAAGGAGGGACACTACATAATGTCCAAAGGACCAATGCAAGAAGAAGGTATAACAGTTATAAATGTTTATGCACCCAACATAGGAGCACCTCAATACATAAGGCAAATGCTAACAACCATGAAAGGAGAAATCAACAGTAACAAAATAATAGTAGGGGACTAAAAATTGCCACTTACACCAATGGACAGACTATCCAGAGAGAAAAAAAATAATGAAACACAAGCTTTAAATGACACAATAGACCAGATATATTTAACTGATATTTACAGAACATTCCACCGGAAAGTGGCAAAATATACTTTCTTCTCAAGTGCACATGGAACATTCTCCATGATAGATCACATCTTGGGTCACATATCAAGCTTTGGAATATTTAAGAAAATTGAAATCATACCAAGAATCTTTTCTGACCACAATGCTATGAGATTGGAAATCAATTACAGGAAAAAAAACTGTAAAAAATACAAACACATGGAAGCTAAACAGTGTGCTACTAAATAACCAAGAGATCAATGAAGAAATCAAAGAAGGAATAAAATACATAGAAACAAATGACAATGAAAACACAATGATCCAAAACCTATGGGATGCAGCAAAAGCAGTTCTAAGAGGGAAGTTTATAGCAATTCAACCTCACCTCAAGAAACAAGAAAAATCTCAAATAAACAATCTAACCCTACACTTAAAACCACTAGAGAAAGAAGAACAAAGAAAAACCAAAGTCAGTAGAAGGAAAGAAATCATAAATATCAGAGCAGAAATAAATGAAATAGAAATGAAGAAAACAAGAGCAAAAATCAATCAATCTAAAAGCTGGTTCTTTGAGAAGATAAACAAAATTGAAAAACCCTTAGCCAGACCCATCAATAAAAAAAAGGAGAGGAGGCAAATCTATAAAATTGGAAATGAAAAAGGAGAAATCACAACTGACACTGCAGAAACACAAAGGATTATAAGATTATTACAAACAACTATATGCCAATAAAATGGACAACCACAAAGAAATGGACAAATTCTTGGAAAGGTACAATTTTCCAAGGATGAATCAGGAAGAATTAGAAAATATTAACAGACCTATCACAAGTAATGAAATTGAAACTGTAATTTAAAAATTTCCAACAAACAAAAGCCCAGGCCCAGATGGCTTCACAGGCGAATTCCAACAAACATTTAGAGAAGAGCTAACACCAGTCCTTCTCAAATTCTTCCAAAAATTTGCAGAGGGAGAAACACTCCCGAATTCATTCTATGAAGCCACCATCACCCTGATACCAAAACCAGAAAAAGATTTCACAAAAAAAGAAAATTATAGACCAATATCACTGATGAACATAGATGCAAAAATCCTGAACAAAACACTAGCAAACAGAATCCAACAGTACATTAAAAGGATCATACACCATGATCAAATGGGATTTATCCCAGGGATGAAAGGATTCTTCAGTATATGCAACTCAATCAATGTGATACACCACATTAACAAATTGAAGAATAAAAACCATATGATCTTCTCAATAGATGCAGAAAAAACTTTTGAAAAAATTCAACACCTATTTATGATAAAAACTCACCAGAAAATGGGCATAGAGGGAACCTACCTCAATATAATAAAGGCCATATAGGACAAACCCACAGCTAGCATCTTACTCAATGGTGAAAAACTGAAAGGATTTCCACTAAGATCAGGAACAAGAAAAGGATGTCCCTCTCACCACTCTTATTCAACATAGTTTTGGAAGTCCTAGCCACAGCAATCAGAGAAGAAAAAGAAATAAAAGGAATCAAACCAGAAAAGGAGTAAGCTGTCACTGTTTGCAGATGACAAGATACTATACATAGAGAATCCTAAAACTGCCACCAGAAAACTACTAGAGCTAATCAATGAATTTGGTAAAGTAGCAGGATACAAAATTAATGCACAGAAATCTCTTGCATTCTTATACACTAATGATGAAAAATCTGAAAGAGAAATTAGGGAAACATTCCCATGTACCATTGCAAGAAAGAGAATAAAATACCTAGGAATAAACCTTCCTAAGGAGACAAAAAGACCTGTATGAAGAAAGCTATAAGACACTGATGAAAGAAATTAAAGACCATACAAACAGATGGAGAGATATACCATGTTCTTGGATTGGAAGAATCAACATTGTGAAAATGACTATACTGCCCAAAGCAGTCTACAGATTCAATGCAATCCCTATCAAGCTACCAGTGGCATTTTTCACAGAACTGGAACAGAAATTTTTACAATTTCTATGGAAACACAGAAGACCCCAAATAGCCAAAGCAATCTTGAGAAGGAAAAACGGAGCTGGAAGAATCAGGCTCCCAGACTTAAGACTATACTACAAAGCTGCAGTAATCAAGACAATATGGTACTGGCACAAAAACAGAAATATAGATCAATGGAACAGGATAGAAAGCTCAGAGATACACCCACGCATATATGGTCACCTTATCTTTGATAAAGGAGGCAAGAGTATACAATGGAGAAAAGACATCCTCTTCAATAAGTGGTGCTGGGAAAACTGGATAGCTACATGTAAAAGAATGAAACTAGAACACTCTCTAACACCATACACAAAAATAATCTCAAAATGGATTAAAGATCTTAATGTAAGGCCAGACACTATAAAACTCTTAGAGGAAAACATAGGCAGAACACTCTATGACATAAATCACAGCAAGATCATTTTTGACCCAGCTCCTAGAGAAATGGAAATAAAAACACAAATAAACAAATGGGACCTAATGAAACTTAAAAGCTTTTGCACAGCAAAGGAAACCATAAACAAGACCAAAAGACAACCCTCAGAATGGGAGAAAATATTTGCAAATGAAGCAACTGACAAAGGATTAATCTCCAAAATATACAAGCAGCTCATGCAGCTTAATATCCAAAAAGCACACAAACCAATCCCAAAATGGGCAGAAGACCTAAATCGACATTTCTCCAAAGATAAACAGAGTGCCAGCAAACACATGAAAGGATGCTCAGCGTCACTAATTGTTAGGGAAATGCAAATCAATACCACAATGAGGTATCACCTCACACTGATCAGAATGGCCATCATCAAAAATTCTACAAACAGTAAATGCTGGAGAGGGTGTGGAGAAAAGGGAACCCTCTTGCACTCTTGGTGAGAATGTAAATTGATACAGCCATTATGGAGAACAGTATGGAGGTTCCTTAAAAAACTAAAAATAGAACTACTATATGACTCAGCAATCCCACAACTGGGCATATACCTTGAGAAAACCATAATTCAAAAAGAGACACGTACCACAATGTTCACTGCAGCACTATTTACAATAGCCAGGACATGGAAGCAACCTAAGTGTCCATCGACAGATGATTGGATAAAGAAGATGTGGCACATACGTACAATGGAATATTACTCAGCCATAAAAAGAAATGAAATTGAGTTACTTGTAGTGAGGTGGATGGACCTAGAGTCTGTTGTATACAGTGAAGTAAGTCAAAGAGCAAAACAAATACTGTAGAGTAACACATATATATGGAATCTAAAAAAAAAATCGTTTTGATGAACCTAGGGACAGAACAGGAATAAAGACGCAGAGGTAGAGAGTGGACTTGAGGACGGGGAGGGGGAAGGGTAAGCAGGACGAAGTGAAAGAGTAGCATTTACATATATACATACCAAATATAAAATAGATAACTAGAGGGAAGCAGCCGCATAGCACAGGGAGATCAGGTCGGTGCCTTGTGACCACCTCCACCTAGAAGGGTGGGATAGGGAAGGTGGGAGGTAGGCACAAGAAGGAGAGGATATGGGGATATATGATTACATATAACTGATTCACTTTATTATACAGCAGAAACTAACACACCATTGTAAAGGAATTATACTCCAATAAAGATGTTAAAAAAAAAAAGAAAAAAGTACTAGGTATATAATGTCTAACATGATAAATATAATGAACACTGCTGTATGTTGTACGTGAAAGTGGTTAAGAGAGTAAATGCTGAGAGTTCTCATCACAAGGAAAAAGTTGTTTTCTATTACTATTGGACTATTGAGATTGATGACAGGGCATTGAAGAAGAGAAAGAGCAATTTAAATATTTTAATAAAGGGGTTGACTTAGCGATTTGATAAGGACTGATAAGATTGGCTAGGTAACAAGATCCTGTCCACTTTGCTCATAACTTGATACCAAGTGGTTCAATTTCCAAAAATCAAATAGATGTATTATTTGGCTAATGACTTAATCTCCAGCACTTAGTAAATTTCTTGCCACGTGGTAGGTACTCAATTAACATTTGGTAAATGAATGAATGAATGAATGAATGATTGATTTGTACAAAATTTGAATTTATTGTCAGAACTGAAACATATGATTCAATTTCCATTTTTGGTTTTCTATACTTATTTGAAAACTAGAGTTCTACCATTACTGTCTCTTCCTTGACTCAGCCAGCAAAATAACTTATATAGTATATTAAATATAATAATATTTATCTAGATGATTTTATATCATCTGTCAAGACTATGACTAAAATTAAGCCTTTAATAGAAAACAAAAAAAAAAATCACATACAAAGTGATGTAGAGGAAGCAAAAACATCTGTGAACTCTTAAGTAAAACTCATCTGTCCCTACAAATTCCTTTAGGATACATAATTCTTTAAGAAATATGAAGCACACCTCCATCTGTGACTCTGTAGTGACTTACAGGATATAGAGACATAGTCAATGCCATTTTTGTTCAAATGGAAAATCTACTTAATCATGGCATCACTCTTTTTATGCTTTCTTTTTTCCATAACACCAACTCAATATGCTACTTAACAAGCATCTAATTACTCAACCAGTAAAATTGTTTTTAGGAAATGAGAAATTTTATTGTGATGTTTGCAAGAGTTTGCCACATTTCAACTTTTCATATTATTGGTCCATATCATCAAGAATAAGAGAAGCATAATACTACAGAGGAAAGAGTAGTCATAGTGTGAGAAATGTTTGAATATATCTCTGCTATTTATTGTGCAACTTTGGTTAAGGTACTTAAACTTTTTCAACTTCCTAGATTGTCAGCTCCAGGCAGGCAAAAATTGTTTTTTCCTTGCTGGTATATCCTGGTGCTTAGAGCAGTGTAAGGCACTGCCTTACACTTTATTTGGTAAATAAATTCATAAATGAATATTTTTATTAAAAAATAGTGAGGTGGGGTAACAAGAAAATGAGATATATTAATAGTATGCATAGCATTTACCATTGTGGGTAGAACATTTTTAACAATAGCAGATCATTGCTCAAATGTCACCTCCGAAGAGGCTTTCCCTGAGCCACCTCTTCACTTCCTGCCCTTTAAAATAGCAATCACCTACTTTGTTCTTCTCTTTAGTAGTTACCATCATCTAACATTATTTTATTTTACTTATTTACTTTTAAATTATCTGTTCTCTCCCACTAAAACACTAGCTCCATGAAGAAAAGGAGATTTGCATTGTTCGCTGATTGATCTCCTGTTTCTAATCAGTGCTTGGCACACAGTAAGTTCTTTGTAAATGTTTGTCGAATGTAGAAGGAGCCAAGAAGAGTTGCTATTACTTTTGTATTCATCATGAGAGTTTAGGGACTGAAATTCCCTATGGAAATATCCAACTAACTGACCTAATTTAGGGAATGGAAGTGAAGAAATAAATGAATGAAAAGGTCTGAGAAATTTGGACCAAGAAGTTGCATGTGATGAGAAATTACTAAGACTGAAAATGCCATGAGGACAGATGTCAGGAATGTTTTGTTCACATTTCTATTTCTGGTACAGAACACAGTGTCTGGCACTTAGGACCTCCTCAAAAACATTTGCTGAACAAAATTTTAAAAAAATGAGATCAGTAAGATTATTGCCCCATCAGATAACTATAATCATGAGTAGAATAATTTCTCTTTTGTATATTTGGAAAGCAAAAATATAAAATAAGTTTGACAATTACTTAAAAAGTGAGTACCAATAAATATTGTCATGGATGGAATTCGTTCCTTAAAATTTAGGGATAAAATGTCATCTTACTTTCTTTGATCTTAAACAAATTAAATCTGTTTTAAAGTCCTCACACCAGGGTAGCAGGAAATTCCATCTCACTCATCTTAAGATTCTCCCTCCTTTTTTCTGATGCTGTGCTAGAATGCAGCTGTCTGGAAAGTGGGGGAAATCTCTGGATCTTAGTCTTCAATGGTCACATAGGTACCATAATTTTTTTTCATTAAAAAAATTAAAGTATAGTTGATTTACAGTACTATATTAGTTTCAGGTATACAACATGGTGATTCAATATTTTTATAGATCATATTCTGTTTAAAGGTATTATAAAATATTGGCTATATCCCTGTGCTGTACATTACATCCTTGTATCTTATTTATTTATTTATACATTTTTAAATTTTATTATTTTTTTATTGGAGTGTAATTGCTTTACAATGCTGTGTTAGTTTCTGCTGTACAGTGAAGTGAATCAGCTATAGGTACACATGTATCCCTTCCCTCTTGGACCTCCCTCCCCATCTCATCCGACTCACTTAGGTCATCACAGAGCACCAAGCTGAGCTCCCTGTGCTATACAGCAGGTTCCCACTAGCTAGCTATTTTACACACGGTAGTGTATTTATGTCAAACCTAATCTCCCAATTCATCGCACCCTCCCCTTCCCCTCTGTGTCCACACATCTGTTCTCTACATCTGCGATTCTATTCTTGCCCTGCAAATAAGTTCATCTGTACCATTTTTCTAGATTTCACATATATGTGTTAATAAACAATATTTGATTTTCTCTTTCTGACTTACTTCATTCTACATGACAGACTCTAAGGCCATCCACATCTCTACAAATGACACAATTACATTTCTTTTTATGGCTGAGTAATATTCCATTGTATATATGTACCACATCTTCTTTATCCATTCATCTATCAATGGACATTTAGGTCATTTCCATGTCCTGGCTATTGTAAATAGTGCTGCAATGAACATTGTGGTACATGACTCCTTTTGAATTATGGTTTTTTCAGGGTGTATGCCCAGTCGTGGGATTGCTGGGTCATATGGTAGTTCTATTTTTAGTGTTTAAAGAACCTCTACACTGTTCTAAATAGTGGCTGTACCAATTTGCATTCTCACCATCAGTGCAAGAGGGTTCCCTTTTCTCCACACCCTCTCCAGCATTTATTGTTTGTAGATTTTTTGATGATGGCCATTCTGACCAGTGTGAGGTGACACCTCATTGTAGTTTTGATTTGCATTTTTCTAATAATTAGTGATGTTGAGCATCTTTTCATGTGCCTCTTGGCCATCTGTATGTCTTCTCTGGTAAAATGTCTATTTAGGTCATCCACCAATTTTTTGATTGGGTTGTTTGTTTTTTGATATTGAGCTGCATGTGTTGTTTGTGAATTTTGGAGACTAATCCCTTGTTGGTTGCTTTGCTTGCAAATATTTTCTCCCATTCTGTGTGTTTTCTTTCCATTTTGTTTATGGTTTCCTTTGCTGTGCAAAAGCTTTTAAGTTTCACTAGGTCCCATGTGTTTATTTTTGTTTTTATTTCCATTTCCCTATGAGGTGGGTCAAAAAGGATCTTGCTGTGATTTATGTCATAGAGTGTTCTGCCTATGTTTTCCTCTAAGAGTTTTGTAGTATTCGGCCTTACATTTAGATCTTTAATCCATCTTAAGTTTATTTTTGTGTATAATGTTAGGGAGTGTTCTAATTTCATTCTTTTAGATGTAGCTGTCCAGTTTTCCCAGCATCATTTATTGAAGAGAATGTCGTTTTTCCATTGTGTATTCTTGCCTCCTTTGTCATAGATTAGGTGACCATAGGTGCATGGGTTTATATCTGGGCTTTCTATCCTGTTTCATTGATCTATATTTCTGTTTTTGTGCCAGTACCAAAATGTTTTGATGACTGTATCTTTGTAGTATAGTCTGAAGTCAGGGAACCTGATTCCTTGAGATCTGTTTTTCTTCTCAAGATTGCTTTGACTATTCAGTGTCTTTTGTGTTTCCATACAAATTGTAAAATTTTTGTTCTAATTCTGTGAGAAATGCTATTGTTAATTTGATAGGGATCACATTGAATCTGTAGATTGCTTTGGGTAATATAGTCATTTTCACAATGTTGACTCTTCCAATTCAGGAGCATGGTATATCTTTCCATCTGTTTGTGTCATCTTTGATTTCTTTCATCAGTGTTTTATAGTCTGAGTACAGGTCTTTTTCTTCTTTAGGTTGGTTTATTCCTAGGTATTTTATGCTTTTTGATGTGATGGTAAGCCAGATTGTTCCCTTAATTCCTCTTTCTGATCTTTCATTTTTAGCGTATAGGAATGCAAGGAATTTCTGTGCATTAATTTTGTATCCTGCAACCTTGCCAAATTCATTGATTAGTTCTAGTATCTTTCTGGTTGTATCTTTAGGATTTTCTATGTACAGTATGATGTCATCTGCAAATGATGACAGTTTTACTTTTCCTTTTCCAATTTGTATTCCTTTTATTTCATTTTCTTCTCTGATTGCATGGCTAGGACTTCCAATACTATGTTGAATAAGAATGGCAAGAGTGGATATCCTTGTCTTGTTCCTGATCTTACCGGAAATGCTTTCAGTTTTTCACCATTGAGAATGATGTTTGCTGTGGGTTTGTTGTATGTGGCCTTTATTATGTTGAGATAGGTTCCCTCTATGCCCACTTTCTGGGAAATTTTTATCATAAATCGGTGTTGAATTTTGTCAAAAGCTTTTTCTGCATCTATTGAGATGATCATATGGTTTTTTCTTTAATTTGTTAATATGGTGTATCACATTGATTGATTTGCATATATTGAAGAATCCTTGCATCCCTGGGATAAATCCCACTTGATCATGGTGTATGATCCTTTTAATGTGTTGTTGGATTCTGTTTGGTGAGGATTTTTGCATCTATATTCATCAGTGTTACTGGTCTGTAATTTTCTTTTTTTGTGCTATCTTTTTCTGGTTGTGGTATCAGGGTGATGGTGGCCTCGTAGAATGAGTTTGGGAGTGTTCCTCCCTCTGCTATATTTTGGAAGCGTTTGAGAAGGATAGGTGTTAGCTCTTCTCTAAATGTTTGATAGAGTTCGCCTGTGAGGCCATTTGGTCCTGGACTTTTGTTTGTTGGAAGATTTTTAATTACAGTTGCAATTTCATTACTTGTGATTGGTCTGTTTATATTTTCTAATTCTCCCTAGCTCAGTCGTGGAAAGTTGTAGCTTTCCAAGAATTTGTCCATTTCCTCCAGGTTGTCCATTTTATTGGCATATAGTTGCTTGTAGTAGTGTCTTATGATCCTTTGTATTTCTGTGGTGCCAGTTGTAGTTTCTCCTTTTTCATTTCTAATTTTATTGCTTTGAGTCCTCTCCCTTTTTTTCTTGATGAGTCTGGTTAAAGGTTTATCCATTTTGTTTATCTTCTCAAAGAGCCAACTTTTAATTTTACTGATCTTTGCTATTGTTTGCTTCGTTTCTATTTCATTTACTTCTGCTCTGATCTTTATGATTTCTTTCCTTCTTCTAACTTTGTTCTTCTTTTTCTAGTTGCTTTAGGTGTAAGGTTAGATTGTTTATTTGAGATTTTTCTTGTTTCTTGAAGTGAGCTTGAATTGCTGTGTCCCATAGGTTTTGGATCATCCTGTTTTTGTTGTCAGTTTTTTCTAGGTATTTAAAAATTTTTTTTCTATGATTTCTTCATTGTTCTCTTGGTTATTTAGCAGCACACTCTTTAGCCTCCATGTGTTTGTGTTTTTTACAGTTTTTTTTCCTGTAATTGATTACTAATTTCATAGTGTTGTGGTGGGATAAGATGCTTGATATGATTTCAATTTCCTTAAATTTTCCAAGTCTTGATGTGTGACCCAAGATGTGATCTATCCTGGACAATGTTCCATATGCACTTGAGAAGAAAGTGTATTCTTCCATTTTCAAGGGGAATGTCCTATAACTATGAATTATGTCTCTCTAGTCTATTGTGTAATTTAAATCTTGAGTTTCCTTATTTATTTTCTGTCTGGATGATCTGTCCATTGGTGTAAGTGAGGTTTTAAAGTCCCCCGCTATTGTTGTGTTACTGGCACTTTTCCCTTTTATGGCTGTTAGCATTTGCCTTATGTATTGAGGTGCTCCTATGTTGGGTGCATAAATATTTACAATTGTTATGTTTTCTTCTTGGACTGATCCCTTGATCATTATGTAGTGTCCTTCCTTATCTCTTGTAACAGTCTTTATTTTAAAGTCTATTTTTTCTGTTATGAGTATTGCTACTCCAGCTTTCTTGTGATTTCCATTTGCATGGAATATCTTTTTCCATACCTTCACTTTTAGTTTGTATGTGTCCCTAGTCTGAAGTGGGTCTCTTGTAGACAACATATATACGGGTCTTGTTTTTGTATACATTCAGCCAGTCTGTGTCTTTTGGTGGGAGCATTTAATCCATTTACATTTAAGGTTATTATTGATATGTATGTTCGTATTACCATTTTCTTAATTGACTTGGGCTTGTTTTTGTGGGTCTTTTTCTTCTTTTGTGTTTCCTGCCTAGAGAAGTTCCTTTAGCATTTGTTGTAAAGCTGGTTTGGTGGTGCTGAATTCTCTTAGGTTTTGCTTGTCTGTAACTTTTGATTTCTCCTTTGAGTCTGAAGGAGATCCTTATTGGGTAAAGTGATCTTTGTTGTAGGTTTTTCCCTTTCATCACTTTAAATATATCCTGCCACTCCCCTCTTGTCTGCAGAGTTTCTGCTGAAAAATCAACTGATAACCTTACAGGGAATCCCTTGTATGTTACTTGTTGCTTTACCCTTGCTGCTATAAATATTTTTTCTTTGCATTTAATTCTTGGTAGTTTGATAAATATGTGTGTTGGTGTGTTTCTCCTAGGGTTTATCCTGTGTGAGACTCTCTGTTCTTCCTGGTCTTGGGTGGCTATTTCCTTTTCTATGTTAAGGAAGTGTTCGACTATAGTCTCTTCAAATATTTTCTTGGACCCTTTCCCTTTCTCTTCTTCTTCTGGGACCCCTATTATTCGAATGTTGGTGCATTTAATGTTGTCCAGACGTCTTTGAGACTGTCCTTGATTCTTTTTATTCTTTTGTTTTTTTATCCTGCTCCTTGGCAGTTATTTCCACCTTTCTATCTTGCAGCTCACTTATTCGCTCTTCTGCCTCAGTTATTCTGCTATTGATTCCTTCTAGTGTATTTTTCGTTTCAGTTATTGTGTTGTTTATCACTGTTTGTTTGTTCTTTAGTTCTTCTAGGTCTTTGTTAAACATTTCTTGTATTTTCTCAATCCATGCTTCCATTCTATTTCCGAGATTTTGTATCATCTTTACTATCATTACTCTGAATTTTTTTCAGGTAAGTTGCCTATTTCCTCTTCATTTATTTGGTCTTGTAGTTTTTTTACCTTGCTCCTTCATCAGCAACATATTTTTTGTCATCTCATTTTTTTGATGGGTGAGGCTTTATTCCTGTCTACTGGTTGTTTGGCCTGAGGTATCCTGAACTGGAGTTTGCATGCAGTTGGTTACAGCCAGGTCTTGGTGCTGACATGAGGACCTTTAGGAAACCTCACTCCAATTAATATTCCCTGGGGTCTGAGTTTCTCTGTTAGTCCAGTGGTTTGGACTCAGCACTCCCACCACAGGAGCTCAGTCCCAGACCCCGAGCTGGGAACTAAGATCCCACATGCCATGTGGCATGAGAAAAGAGAAGAAAATAAAAAAGGATCAGTATAATAACAAAGTAAAAAATAAAATAACTTAGAAAAATAAAAAGTATATTAGGAAAAGTAAAAATATAAGTGAAACAACTACAACAAGATAAAACAGAACCACAATGGAAAAAAGAAAAAAGAAAAAAAAGGGAAACAAGCCAAAAGGAGTAGAAGAATAACAAAATATAAGAATAAAATAAAATTAGAAAAATAAAAATTCTATTAGAAAAAATAAAAATATTAATGAATCAAAAACAATAAGGTAAAACAGAGCAACTGAAAAAAAAAAGGCTGGAAAAGGCCTTGGCTGTGGAAGGCGGAGCTTTGGTGGGGGGTGGAGCTTGGGTGGGGGCCAGGCCTAGCCTCAGGACCCACGTGGCCAGAAAAGGCCTTGGGGGCGGGGCCTAAGCTCAGGACCCCCACGGCAGGGAAAAGCGGCACAGCTGGAGGGGGGCCTCAGAGTGCAGAGTTCAGAGTTCAGAGGTAAGGCTCTGGGTGGGGATGTATGGGTGGGCTTTAGGCCCAGTGTGGTCAGATGGGGTGTCAGAGTACGACGTGTAGAAGTAAGGCCCTGGTTGGGTGTGTGGGTGCAGTGCTTAGGCTCAGTGCAGCTGGAGGGAGCCTCAGAGGGTGGAGGATTAGGCCTGGGACCTCAATGGGCTCCCCAGGGCCCAAGTGGGCAGGGGGAACCCTGGCCATGCTCCCTTCCAATCCTCTACTCTCCCAAGGGTCTCCCTTGTCACTGATCCCGTAACCGTGGGTGGGCCCCTCTGGGCATGGGAACCCCTCCTTTCTGCCAGCTGCCCCTCAGGGGCACCAGTCCCATCCTGCCTCCACTTCTCCTCTCCCTCCCTCCCCCACATGTCCTACTCAGTCACTCGGGGGTTCCTCCCATCCCCTTAGCTCTCCGTGATCCACCACCAGTGCCTGGTAGGTGCCTTAGTTGTGCGGAGATGTGAACTCCATGTCCTCCTAGTCTGCCATTTGACTCCACTCCCTCTTATTAATTTTTAACATAGTAGTTTGTACCTCTTAATAGATCTTACACAATACCACTGTTCAGCCTGGCCCTCCACCTTCCTCAGAGTGGACTTAAAGGTTTCCTTCCAAATGGTCTTCCCTGGTGATTATAAATTTCTATCAGAGAACACCATGGATACTGTCCAGGCCTTGTGTTTAGGGGCAAACCCTCACCAGTAACCCACATTGATCTCTCATCTCTGCAGATAGGGTATGGTTCTTCATTTTTCCCTGGAAATCTGGTACCTTCTTTCCTCATTGTGCTAGAGAATCTCAACCTTTTCCTACAAATTTGAGTCCTTTTTTTCCCCATATCTTTGAACTACTTTTTATACCAGTACCTTCTGATGAGCTACCAACTCTCAAACAAGATCTGATGGCAGGAACTGGGGATATTTTCCTCCATGTATTTGGTTCTCTCACATAATGTTTGTCAAGGTCCTTGGGTTAGGGAGGCTAGATTCTGGGCACATGGTCTGGTCACTGATTTAGAATGGGGAAGGTCTGATACCTCTTATTTTTGACTTTTTATAGCAGGGAGGATAAAACACAATTTTTGTCTAAATAAATCATCCTCTGAATGTTCCCCAAGTAAATTTTTGTGCTTTAAAAATAGTTTCCCCACTGAGTTGTCTCTTTTATGAGCATGGCTCAGATACTTGTGCATCTGCTTTCCATAAGCAGTTATTCTCATAAGTAAAGCAATGTCTCAGATATGTTTTATATTCTCTCTGAGTATTCTAAAATTTGAGTATGTGAAATTACCTTCAAGAATAAAGTTAGATAAGCTGAATTGCATTTGGAGAGACCTTCTTTATAGTATTAGATGTCTTAGACTTAAAAACTATCAGAAAACTAATTTAGATGCAGTTTACAGCTATGCCCTCTTTATCTTCCTTGTCCAAGCTCTTCAGCCCCTGTTTATATTTGGGGATCTTATTTCTTATCCTCCTGAAATCTGACATGGGCTGTCTTGCCATGAATCCTTTAATGGTTGGAAAGGGAAAGTTTTGCCACTACCAGCCTTTGTCTCAAATTGGCATTTTAAAAAATTCGGTGGGTCTTTCGGCCTCTTCCTTTTCTAGTTCCTGAGTCATATGTAGAAGTGAAGATGTGCCAGAAAGTCTAATCTCTTGCAGGACCAGTTTGAATCTTTCCCCTCATCCCTCTGTGGTTTATCAATATCCACTAAGTATATTTTAGCTTTACAATACTTGTTTAGTGGTCTCTTTATGAGTCCACAAAGCCAAAGAGGTACTTTAGCTTCTTAAACATGTAGTGGTAGTAATTATCTTTGAAATGTTTTACCTTTGCACCTGAGCAGTGTTCTTTTTTACCTTCACTTTGTGTTTAGGTTTTCTCTTCTGATTCACAGAGCCGTGTGTGTGTGTGTGTGTGTGTGTGTGTGTGTGTCTGTATGTGTGTGTGTTTCCCAGGCACAGTATCGATAGCAGATCTTATTTGTCAAGGTACCAGATTTGCCTTCCTTGTGAAGTGAGCTCTTAGGGGACCTACAGAAGGACATTCAGAGCAGCCATGACTTTTCACTGCCTTGCTCAGTTGCCGTCTGCTGTAGCTGGCAAAATCAGGGCTGTTATTCCTGAACATCCCTTCTTTCTCTGGCTAAATGATTCTGAGCATTTTGTGGCCAGTGGTCTCTGAATCAGTTTTTAGTATCAGTTAAATGCAGATACATTTTCATTTTCATTTGGATGGTAATTCAGGAAGCTGATCTGTACTGCTCTCTTGTTTTCAATATGACCAAAGCTGGATCTAAAGTGCTCAGAGAATTCAGCCAGGCACACCTAGAGCTGTAATAGAATGCTTAGAAGCTGTGTCCCTATAGCAATCTGCTTCTGAAGGTAGCAGCCACATGACCTTGTTTAAGAGTTGCTGCTATAGCACCTGAGTAATGGGCCCTCTCCAAGACTCAAATATCTCTTCTTTTGGAACTGGCTTTCCATCCCCAGAAAATACCATCATTTCTAGAAATTCATTGTTTATATTGGAGGCTGAAGGTATTTTTGCAACACATTGTTTTAAAAATTAGGTTTTAACTGAGTTTACATTCATGCTTGAGACATTACAGTGTTCCCATATCCATGGCATCTGCCAATTCCTTCTTCAGGAAAATGTTCTCTCTTAGAAATTCAGAAGCTGAGAATAGCACCTTAAAAAATCATCTTCAGTGATATGTTTGCTCCCTCTCCCTTTTGAATATTCTGCTCTCAATTTATATCTACCTAAGGGTGTTGGTAAACATTCATAAAAATCTCTCTTTAAACTGAATCTCATCATGGTCCACTTATACTTGTTGTTTCTTCTTATTATTGTTAATCTCAAAGTTAAAAGTGGTTATTATCATTTCTCATCTGTCTGAATTATTTTTTCAACATGGTCTTTGCTATGGTTTAAAAACCATTAAGCTCAAATTGTAGGAGTTATGATTAGTTCATAGTGCAGCTATGATCTGTAGGAATATTTTTAGTAATGTTGAGTATGTTCTCAATGAGCAGCAAGTATAAAATTCTCTATAACCTTTGAGGGCAAGAGAAGGAAATATTAGTTTATTTACTCTAAATTAATTTAAATTTGGCCCTGAGGCCCCAATTGTTAACATGGTGAAAAATTAAATCTCAATTTTAGTTTTAGAGTTTCTTTCTCACTACCTAGTTTTCATAACAATCTGGCATTGGGAGGCAGCTAGCAGAGTGTTTAAAAAGCAAATTAGAAACGTCTTTTTATTCCTTGGTGGTGTTTGTTATTACTTTGCTTCATCTGTTGCTTGATGCCACTGTTGGGCTTGTCCTTTGTCATCATCTGGACACTGAGAGCCTGAGTGTGTTTAAAGACACTCCTTAAAGTAGTCCTCTTCATTGCCTGATAATTGGGCTGTGTACAACTTCATTCATTCTCATGACTTTGGTGCTTAATTGCCAGCCATGCCCATCATCTGTTACCGAATGTTGGTAACCAAATGCAAGGAGGACATAAGTCTGCACTATTCATGGCAATGTGCACATGTCTACAAATCACCCTTTTTCCTTTCAGCTCTCAGAATCAGGTCCTTTCTTCTTCCTCTGAATAGGACTTTAGTTCTCAAACAATAGAGAAAACTTCTTTTTCTGGGTGACTGGCAACGTCTGTTTCTAGCTGCACAATACAAAAGCCAATCACACTCTCTAAAAAAGAAAACCTTGACTTTTTCGCATATAGGAAGGGTAAAATATCTTTTACTTTTTTTATCTTTCTCAATAACAAGAAGTGAAAATTAATAATTCAATATATTTTCCTACCACTGTATAAATCCATTGAATATGTTTCCATGAAAACAGCTAACAGGTCACTCTTCTCATCGTTGCAACCCCAGATTGCTGGGTGCGTTGTTGGCATTGATAACTGGTTGAGTGTTGAATTTTCATTTGAGTTGCTTTTATCTTGTATGTAGACATATCCACAGTGAAGAAACATAGCTATAGCTGTAGATTTCTTATCGCTGATTATATTCATTTACTGTGGATACAACAGTAAATAAAACAGATAAATTTAAAAATTTCTTCTTTTGTGGAATCTACATTCTAGTGGGTAGTGGCTGAGATAGAGATAATAAAGGAAATAAATAAGTAAAATATATATTATGACTGATGATGATAAGTGTCATGGAGAAAACTAAGGGAGAGAAGAGAGAGAGAGAGCAAATGCAAAAAGTGGCAGTTGAAATTCATAAAGGGGAGCACAGGAGTGCTTTCATTATTAGAAAGATGATATCGGAGAAAAGATCTAGAATAAGTGAGAGAATTTGCCATGTGTAAAACTCCTAGGTACAGAGAAAAAGAAATGCTGAGCCATAAGGCAGAAACATGTCTGCTTGTTTGAGAAATAGCAAAGAGGCCCTGTTTGACTGGCTTGGGTGGACTGAAGAGGAGAATGATAATCAACAGTAGAGGGGTAAGGAGGACCAGATTATATAGAGCCTTGAAAATCATAATAAGGACTCTAGATTTTTATCCCAGTGAAATACTGAAACATCATATGTTTTTGGACAAAGGGGAGACATGATTTGATTTGAGTTTTAATAGCATCACTCTGGTTGCTCTATTGAGAATCGATTGTTTGAGGTGGGAAGGACAGAAGCATGTGATCAGTTAAGAAGCTCTTGAAATAATCCAAGTAATTGATGATGGTGACTTGCACTTGGGATCTATCTGGGCAGGTAGGGAAAAGTGGCGAAATTCTGTGTCTATTTTGAAAGTAGAGCTAACAGGAACCTAGAACTTTCATGATCAAATTTAAGTTTATGTGTTCATATTTTATTTTCACTATGTTTTGCATCTTTAATCAGTACTTCCATTGAATTTCTCAAAAAAAGTATAAGAAAGGAAATGACTGATTGAGCTGGGCCTATGAATGAACTGTTAAGAATGCTTGTTTTAAAGAATTATATGATACCTAAGGCTGTAATGGTTTTATTCAGGAAGAATAGAAAGTTAAGTCTCTCACTAAATTCTTAGTTTACTGTACCATTTAGATTTCACTGCGAGTTCTACAACATCACAACACAAGTATTAGTGGTGGATGGATACTTGTGGAGCTGCAACACAGCATGAATTCTTCCTGACACCTATTGGGTTATATACTGCGATATCCATAAAAGAACTCCAACTAGTCCAATCATTACTCTTGAGAATGAGAAAAACACCTACTCCTCTTAAAATAATAATAAAGAACAGTGGGATACAAAATCCCATTAGTAAGATCACATGCAGGACTTTGCATTACTAATTTGCAGAAGAGAAAACATGCTTCAGTGAAATTTGTCAGAGCAATGCCACATGGGGCTCTCTCATGAGAAATTAATAGACAATCAAAGAAAACCAGAAGGCTCCTACTTTTTGTAGATTCAGAGCTAGGCACTCATTTATTTTTGTAGTTTTCTCTTAATAGTCCAGTAGTTTCTGCCATGCAGCAATTTCATTAAAGCTTTGATCATACCAGTAATATAAACTCAAGCTTTCTGCAAAGGCTTCATTGCCCTAAAGAGTTAGTAATTGGCCAAATGGTTTTTAGAGTTTTGCTTGGATTCATCACGTACAAGTAAAAATTAATTACCCCCACAGTTTCTGCAATGCCATGATATTAGTGTGTCAAAACTTGTCTTTCTAAATGGTATTTCTTCGTATCACACTCGTTGTGGGGTTGGCTGTAAATGTGATTTGTGGAACCATTACTGAAGTACTAGACCTAATTGACTTCTCTTAGCTTTATGACTACATAAAAAAATTCTGCCGTAGTGATGATAATTCTTTTGAAGTTCTCTGGTTGGAAATCCATGGCTGTATATTTTTCTAGTGAGGCAAGACTTAATGTTGTTTAGAATTTCTAATGCAGCTGTAGCTAAGGAACAATATGGCAGACATGACTATTTGATTCTTGTCATTATTACCATCATTATCTTTATCTGCTGCATATGCTGAGCTCCTGCTCTATTGGTAGTACTGTATTCGGCCTTGCTGTGGAAACTGTACACCAGGGATGAGACACAGCAAATGAGTGGTTCACATGTTGTATGAGGGGATGTATTTTATTTGACCACTGCTAAAGTGGATTTATAACAAGAGCTTTAGTATTGGAAGACTGAGCTTTCCTCGTAAATATGAGAGACCTGAGACTCTTAGATTGATTATTCTAAATTTGAGGATTTGCTTTAGTTAATTTTATAATATCTGAAAATAGATGAAATATTTACAAAAGGAAGATTGTTTTGAATATTAAAATAGGGTCAAAATTAGAGAATGTGTAACAATTCTCTCTCTTTTGATCATTCCTTCTATGCTCATGTTAAAAATACTGCTAATCAGTGCAGACCAGCCATTTGTTTGTAAAGATGAAGAGGAAAAAGCCACGCTTCAAAAAAACACTGTGAAGGTAGTAGCAAAATATGGTAATAGATTAAATGACAGCATAGTGTAGTAAAGTGGGAGGATATTTCCTTGTTTTGCCTGGGCTTCAGTTCTTCCCCACTTCCTGTATCTCTTGTACTTTGAATCAAGTGGTCAATAATAATATTATACATTTCTCTGGCTACAGAGATATGTAGGTAATCTGGGCTTGACCAGTCTCTATGGCAAAGAGTAATTGTCCAAGAGGTGGTCTCATGACCTAAGCGGATGTATTCATCATCTACTGCTGCTGTAACAAATTATGCAAATTTAAAACAATGTGAAATTATTATATGATTTTATAGATTAGAAATCCAGTATAGGTCTCACTGAGCTAAAATTAAGGGATTCCCTTCTATAGGCTTGGAGAGAATCCACATCCATGCTCATTCAGTTGTTAGCAGAATTCAGTTCCATCCAATTGTAGGGCTGAACTCTCAGTTCCCTTGCTAGTTGTCAGTTTAGGGCTCCCTGTAGCTCTGGAGGCCTCTTCTTAGTCTTTGCACATAGCTCCCTACATCTCAGAACCAGACAAAGGGCATCAAATCTTACATCTACCATCTACAATCTCTCTGACCTACTTACCCACCTTCCTCTTACTTTTTAAGACTTCATGTGATTTGTATTGGGCCCACTGGGATAATTCAGGATAATCTCCACATATATAGACTCTTTAACCTTAATCACATCTGCAAAATCCCTTTTGTCATGTAAGGGAACATATTTACAAATTCTAGGGATTAGGGATGTTTGGGGGTTGATATTCTGCCTACCCCAGCAGGGTAACAAACATCATTCCCAGGAGTTGATATATGTTTGCTGGCCTTAAGAAGCTCCTCTTGCTGGGTTTACAGAGATGGCCACTGTAAGCTTGGAGCAGTTGGTGGATCTTTCCTCAAGGTTCATAGAGGAAGTTCATCTGCAATGATAGAGAATGAAACCGATACCAAGAAAAGTGACAAAAAGAGAGAGAGATACAGATAGATCCTGACAATGTTTTTAAGCACTTAGACCCAATCTTGCCTAAAAGTAACCATATCTTGGATTTCTAAGGATAAGAAATAAACAAAAAACCCTTCATTATTTATCTCATTGGAGTTATTTTTATTTCTTATAAACACATTATAAATTGCTACCTAGAAGTGTTACAAGCAACAGAAACTGAAATACAGAGCTGGCTGAATTGAGTTAGGGTTGTGAACAGTGAAGGTCATGCTATTGCTGGTTGGAAGCTTCTTTTGTACTAACAAAGTAAGCGGTATATTAATGAATCACCTCTCATACTTTGGAAATTAGGCTTATAGAACCTGGGGTTCTGAAGTACATATTAGAAAAACCTTAGGTTGCTAGCATGTGTTGGCAAATTCTTGAGGGCTTTGATAAGTTCCAGTAAGAAATAGACAAACATTGGTATAATTGAACATTTGAAAGCAGATAGAAGATGCATTTAACTTTGTAAAGAGAAAGTATTTCTACCTGTGGCCAGTGACCTCAGACAACTGAGGGCCAGATTATCACAAACCTAATATTTGAAAAATTCAAATTCTCTTTCTTACTCTGAATCTTGTGCAATTAAATAGAGGAAAATAAAAATCATAGTAGGAAATAAGAATGGGACCCCCAAAGAGCCAAAGAAGTTGAAGAAATGATGGTGCAGGCTTTTGCTAGTATCTTTTGATGTGTACTTTTTGCATGACAAAAGTTTATAATTTCTCTCATGGTAAAGCACCTTCCATTAAGATGCAATTTGGAATAAAGGAGCAGATTGGTTATGCCTCAACACAACAACTTTTTGTGGGAGGCCGAGATTGAAGTAGTTAGCCTGAAGTCCAGTATTATGGGAAGAAGCTCATGGCTTCTTGCTAAAATCAGGATCTTCTACGTTTTATGGCTTTAGTTATTTGTTGTTGCCAAAAATTGAATAAGCTGATGGACTGCCATACTTTTAATATGGCAATTATATAGAGAAATCATAAATTGGGGAAACAAATGCCTATGGATATTCAACACCTAAGCTAATTCCTAGGGTCCCCTAGCTATGGCAATGGCAGGAATCAGAGCCAACCTTCCAGCTGACCAATGATGGAAATGCAGGGGGATCAAGAAATAAAATGAAGGCCGCTTTAACCATTGAGATTTATCAGGTTATTTGTTCCCTAGAATAAACTACCCTACCTTTAATGATACCTTCTTTTTTATATTTTCACTTTACAATTGCTTTCCAGATGTCATTTAATCATAGGTTGATATTCTTGGAGGAACAACACCCACTATCGGGAGTGGCAAAATTATTTCCCACTTCCACATACCCATGTGGAGAAACTATCATAAGGTGAAAACACTCCTGGATTCTCATTGTCCCCTTAATCATTCCTCCTCCAGGGACAGAAGAACCAACTAATTAAAATGAGATTGGCTGAATACACTGGGCATGCATAGCTCATCTTCTTTCCTTCTCTCTATAGGATCTTCTTGATCTTGAAGGACATCTGTTTTGGTTTGTTCTTGACCATGTGGTAAGCTGAGAAATATAGGTCTTATGCCTGCTAGGGAAGGTCTGCTGTTGCTTGGCTCTCCCTAGGCCTCCGTGGGCAATTCTGATTAATTCAGGGGAAAGTAAGAGCAAGTCTTTGACTCAGAGCTAAAACCACATTATATGATTACTTTTAAATCAATAATAATATTTATTTTTGATCTCTGCATGACTCCTGTGTCTATTTCTCAATAGACAAACTCAGGAGGAGAAAAAAATGTATATGTATAAGTTATTATGGAACTTATGTTGGATGCACTTATTGGATGAGAGTGTGTGTTGTCATCCCTTAGTTTTTCTTCTTTTTTCAAATTATTCTTTTTTTGAGCTTTTTGAGGTATAATTGACAAATAAAATGGTAAGATATTTAAACTGTACAATGTATGACTTGATATACATATACATTGGGAAAGGATTCTCCCCACATTGAGTTAATTAACACATCCATCACCTCTGATCCTTACCTTTTTGTGTGTGTGAGAACATATAAGTTCTATTCTCTTAGCAAATTTCAGTTATACAATACAGTGTTATCAACTATAGTCACCATGTTATACATTATGGTCTCAGACCTTATTCATCTTATAACTGAAAGTTTGTACTTTTTTCCCAATTTCCCGCACCCCCAGCTACTTATTTTTGTAAGGTTGATTTGTTTTTTTTTAGAGTGCACATGTAAGTGACACCATGTACCATGCAGTTTTTGTCTTCCTCTGTTTGGCTTATTTCACTTTGCATAGTGCCCTCCAGTTTCATCCATGTTGTTGCAAATGACAGGATTCCCTTCTTTGTAAAGGCTGAACGATATTCCAGTGTATATATTTTCTTAATCCATTCTTCCACTAAATAGGCAGCTAGTTTTTTCCATACCTTGGCTATTGTGAATAATACTATAATGAACATGGGGGTAGCGAACCTCTTTGAGATAATTATTTTTGTTCCTTTGGCTATATATCCAGAGTAGGATGGCTGAATCATAG